>NC_142244.1:77562770-77864103 GCF_052056855.1 Sturnus vulgaris
TGAGGCCATAGTGTTAATCATGCTACCAATCTCATTTATATTTTTCTGTTGAAAAAGCTTTTATGGGAATGAAGTTGTTACATTTTAAAAGACACAGTTTAGGCAATAGATTCAAAAGCAGCTGAGCTTGCTCAAAATCACAAAAATATTTTTCCTTTTTTTTAAAAGAAGATGGATTCAATGGGTGTACTGTTCCCATGTCTTGCAAAGTTTTGCAATAACTAGTGCTAGAAGACAGAAGGAAATGTGGCAATGGGCAGAAACTTCTTACCCAGGAAACTATCACTGTAGAAGCACTTTCCTAGTTCAGCACAACCTGCAAAACCAAACCCTAAAACAAGTAGAGAGAACTATTATGAAAGTGCTTAAAACGACCTAATAACCATGAAAAGTATGAAAAATTATCTCATTCAGATTTTTACACAGGATTACCTGAGCTAAATTTGGGGTTAAATCTCAAAATCAAGACTTAAAGACGTGATTTGCAACTGAGTTGTATATTTACACTTTTTGTCCAGTAGAATCTGTAGATTACTGTGCAGGCCATTGATAAAAATGTTTCTTATTGAATCCTATTGAATTGCTTATAAGAATGGGCCAACGTGATGAAAACTTTATGCAGTTCATTTTATGTTCCTAAATTAGGTACTACCATATTTGAAATGTGAGATGCTAATGTGAGCCATGGCAACTCCAATAATCTAACTCTTCTGCCTAGGTTTTTCATAAAGTCAATATATAGAAAAAATAGTTTTGATATTTGACTGTTTTGGAAGTTAAGCACCTAAATTAGATTACTCAAATGGAATAATCTGGCCAAATACATCAAACAGATTAAAATTCAGAAATCCCAGAAGTTATTAGATCTCAAGCTGAAATAATATATTTTGGGGAAAAAAAGTTTGTTTACTTCTGTATGATTGTAAAAGAGAGTTCTCCATATTACTTAGGAGTTAAAGCATCAGTGAGAGACATGTTATTCCTTCATCAAAGTCTGCATCTTGGTCTCTTCTTGATATTGTTCTGTGTTGTGGAATATACAGGTATGCTGCTTCAGTGCATGACATGTAAGGGATACTCTGTTAATTCCCTTGGTCTACAGACTGCTAGTCATGTCATCACCTAAAAAATCTATGCTTCAGTTTCCTTGAGCACTTCTTAAAATGCCTGCAGCAATGAGAGAATTTTAAAGCAGACTAGACTATGTCTCAAGGGTAGATAGTCTGTGTTGTTTCCTAGGGCTGAACCTTCTACGTTTGACCTCAGTGCAGTTAGAACTAGTTTGCCTGGATCTAGCCTTCTGGAATTAATCCATTTGTTAGCAAAGCAGTTGACAGTTCAGAATTCTTCTGCTAATCTGGAGTTGCTCTGAATCCTTTTTAAGATCCTCAACAATTTGCATGGGATCTGATTTGTATTATTTACCTTTTGAGAGACTGGAAGCATAACCAAAAGAACAGTCAATGTCTCATTTTGGCCTGATAATGCTACAGCTGTTTTCCTTACCCGCTCTGACAGGGAAGGGAATCAAATTAAAATCTCCCATGTTTCTCAAAGATTCCTCTTACATGGAAGATGAAATCACACTCATATAAGTCAGAAAAGACCTCTAGAGGTCATGTAGTTCAACCTCTTACTCAGAGCACAAACAGCAGGCGATGTCTAGTTGATTTTGAAATATCTCTGAAGATGCAGGTTCCACTGTCTCTCTGGGAAGCCTGTTACAGTGCTTAACCACCTTCATGGCATTTTTTTCTTACATAGAAATATTTTATTTAATTTTCTTATGCTATGTTCCAGCTTGTGTCTGTTTTCTCTTGCTTTCCATCTGCACAGCTGTAAAGTTTGACTCTGTCTTGTCTAGTTTCTTGAGGTTCTTTAGTTGCTTGAGGTGCTTGTAGGTCCCGTCTAACCTCTCTTCTTCAGGATCAATGCTCCCCATGCTTTCAGCATTTCCCCCCATGGTGCATTGACCAACCTCCTCAACAATCTAGGTATCTGCCTGCTAATCTCACTCCAAAATGTCTTCACTTTATGTCTTAGCCTATTCTGTATATGTATCTGCAGTTCTTAATTCAAATTAAAAAATATTCAGTCTTTTCATCTAAGTCTTGGATAGTTTACCAGAAAGACATTCTGTTCACCATTCGCTCTAACAGAACATGGGTTAAGAATGCTTGATTATTACACAATGAACATATGTCACAGAAACTCTTGGAGAAATTGTCCCACAAAGTATTTTGAACAAATTATGCTGAGTTAGTAACTACTGGGAATATTATATACTTTTATTCTTCTGATTGTTACATAGGTAGAGCAGAATTAATGATTCCCTACAAACATACATATATGAACAACTTTAATTTGTATTTTCCTTTAATTTCAGTTCAAGAAAGCTAGAATAGCTCAGACTCCCTGGAGCCAAAGTTTAATGAAGTGTTATAACTTAGGCTAGTTTCATTGTTTCATTATTTCTAAATTTAGCTCTAGTATTAAACACTGATGCAATGGGGTTTTTTTATAGCGTCATATCTTAACTGTCACCAAGTAATTTTTTGTACTAGTCTACATGGAATGCAAAACAGAAAACAACTAAAAAACCTCACTTTTATAAGTTATAATTAATTGTAATTAATTAAAATTAATTAACATTCTTTAAATTTCATATTTCTTTAAATCAAGAGTACTCTCATTTTGTAAGATTTCTGAATGGTGAATGTTTGTTGTATTTAATGGGGTATGAGACTTCATAAATTTTAGAATCATACAATCACAGAATGATTTGTGTTGGAAGAGACCTTAAATATTGTCTGTTTCAAACCCCCTCTATGAACAGGGACATCTTTGAGCAACGTGGTCTAGTGGAAGATGTCTCTGCCCATGGCAGAGGAGTGGCAAAAAGATTGGTCTTTAAGGTCGCTTCTAATCCAGGCCATTCTGTGATCTCCTGTTCGTGGGACAATTTAAGTGAGCCATACACTTACACAATTAAAAAGTCACTCTGGTCTTCCTGTAGGACTTGTGTAACTTTCCTGTGACCAATATCACATTTATCAATTACTCCAGAGAAATACAGCAAGAAATTGAGGGGTTTATAAAATGATTGAACGATTTTTTTAAAAAATTATATCTAGACTGTAGATCACCATAATCATAATAATTTACTATACAGTTTCTGTTGTCTTATTTATTTTAACTGACTCTACATCTTGAGTTTTTACCTTCATTAATGTAAAATTTAAAAATATAAAAACCTTAACATTTTGGTAAAATCTGATAGCAGTTCTATATCCTAGATGATACTCCAATTTGAAAATTGGTTATAATGCAAACCACTAAGTATTGAATCTGAATCAAGTATTGTATTGATAATATTAAATATATTATCTATCATACCAGAAGATCTGCAAAGAGCTCAGACAACTGTAGAAAATCGAAAAGTTTGATTTAGATCTTAATATTAGTTGAAGGTACAAGGTTTTACTCTTCAGTAATAGGTAACAAAAAATGTTTCATCAAAAAAAACAAAATATGAAAAAAATTTAAGAATGCTGAAAACATTGTATACTACATCTGATTCCTACCAAAAACATTTGTATACTTGATCGAGCTTTGTATAATCTCTAAGGGCAAAATTTCTTTTTTCCTATGTTACATTCTTTACTGGACAGAAATTCAAGGCACTGCGAGGTGATAACTTGGTCATTGTGTGCAAACGAAATGTCTACCCAGTAATTTCAGATGGCTAGGCTGAGAAACTTCCCGTTTAATTTTGGGCAGATACTCAAGGTGCTCCTTCTTTAGCTGATAATGATTCTTTCCAAGACTAAGCCTGAAAGGAACATAAACCTGCTGCTAAGAGAAAATGCTGCTTTTGGCAATTCTTCATCTCTCTGGACAGAAAAGGGGAGCCTAGAGCACTAAATACACAATGGTATGATCTATAGGCAAGATTTGGCCAAGAGAGTTCAAGAGAGTTCCATTTAGAGGAAATTAATTTAGAAAACCAATATGAAGTGAAAAAATAAATATAATCTAAGTTTAGTGTTCTGGCACAAGAGCTTAATGAACTTGAATATTAAAGGACAACTCAACTTTTCTTCAAAAAATTGTTTCAAGAGTGTAGTTCATATAGGAAAATCATGTATCTTCAAATGTTCTGCTGGCTGTTAAGGTCAACATTAAAAAGCTCTAACTCAAAGACAAACTGGTATTTCACAAGACCAAGAAATTAAAGAAGGCATAATAAATAAAGGAAACACTTGGTTATACAGCAGTTTTAAAGCAGTAGTTCTCAGACACGAGACAAATTTTTTAAATCACCTGTTTCTTTATCTCAGATTTTGAAAGGACTTTTTTGATCGTTAAGTTCATAAGGGAGACATTGTATTGCAACTATTCCATGGGGATTATATTGCAGCTACTTTCACTAGAGAAATAGCTAAAGCTAGTTGCACAGTACTAAAGCTCGAAATTTAATCTTTGAAGACCTTAGTTAATTGAAGTCAATGAGAAAGGTGAATCTTAAACATTGAGTTAGTGATTCATGTTGAATATATATATATTTAATTAAATAAACATTGTGCTCTATATATCATGCTTATTAAAACTATGATAACTGTTGCTATGAAGGTGCTTAAATAATTAATATTCACACTGAAATGATAATTTATATATCGAATTACTAATAATGGATAACCAAAACTATTCAATTAATCAAACTGCTTTATTTATGAAGAAACTCTTTGTGCCATTTTCTCTGCTGCTATATTTCAGAGGTTTCATGGAATTTCAATGCTTTTTCTTTTATTGACAGGTGTATCTTGAGATACAATAGCAAAAAGTAAAATATTTAAAATTACTAGTATTTTATGAACTGTTTACTTGATTTTAATATAATTATTTCAATTTTATTTAATACAATGTTAGATTATTTTTTTATTCTGCAGAAATTATTTTCAGGGAAAACATAAGTCAAGAGAGATTCGTACTAAATAGGTAATTAGTAAAAAGTAATTAAACAAATGAAGTAGTTGGGTTTTATTCCCATTTCTGTTTCTATAAATATTTGTGTTTTTCAGAGCATTCTATCTCACTACACTACCAGTTTGCTCTTGTTTTCCTCAGTCTTAGAGCAAGGCAAAAAAATAGGCCTGAAATCTTTTATTTGAGCTGCTGTCATGTGACAGTCTACTGTAGACTGCAAATAGCACTGGTTAAAATCCCACTTTTGTGGGAGGAACAAGAAGGCAGCTTCCAGAATTATCATGTAGACATACTATCTTCCCCTTCCCAGGGTTTGCATAAGGCTCGTTAAGCAAGTGTGTATTATTGGAACGTTGAAAGCTTACAAAATATATCTCTCTGTAACTGAACATAGTATAAACTCAAAGTTCATTATTTCAAATTAAATTAATTCAAATTAATTCTAGGCTAATTCATTCAAATAAGTATTAATCTATCGTTTCCAACTGAATAAGCCCTTTCAAGAATTTGATCCTCAGTGGCTAGGTTTTGGCAGAAGAGTTGCTAATAGAATGTTTTTTCACTTTAAAGTAATACTAGTTCATATAACAATGCATCCTTTCACCCATTTTAATACACATACTAATTTTAGTTTTATTATTATGCACAACTGTATGTGCTGAGAAAAGTGCTTTTGATTACAACTTGTTCTATTTATAACATATAACTTATGTGCAAATCAATATATGCAGCAACATTTGACTTTGCACACAAATTCAGTTTCAGGTGTAATTCAGAAGTTTTGTTCCTGCAGCTGTTTTCAGAAAACATATATGATGTTGTCTGAGAGATAGCTGATAAGGAAACAAGAGACCAATACAGAACTAACAATTTGATTGAGATATTAAAAATTATTCAAAATAATATATGCATTATGTGTTCATATATTTTCCCATCTTCAATACCTTAAGCATCCAAGAAAACTTACCATTCAATCAAATATTTGAAGTCATTGTTATAGTTACGTTTCCTCTCCTGGTATGTTTCCTTCTCTTCAAGTATTGGCAGTTCTTCAATTATTGCAAACAGCATTCATGGCAGTGAGTGATCTGAACTTTGATCAAAATTCTGATTGCCCTTCTTACAAGTTATCATTGTTACATCTATAGAAAAAGACTTGCAGTTTCATGCAAGTTGAGTCTAAGACACTAATTTATCTTTTAAAAACAAAACTCTAACAATTTAAGGCATTCAAAAGCAGAAACATCAGTGATGTCTGCCTTTCCTGTTTAGAAAAAGAAAAAAAAAAGGCAGATATCACTCACACTCCTTTTTAGGGCAGACAAGAAGGCAGACTCACTTCAAGACCTGGAAAGGTTATGGGCTAAATTGTCAAGGAAACCTTGGCAAGACACGTGAAGAACAAGGTATCAGGAACAACCCATATGGCTTTACCATAGGCAAACCATGCCTAAGCATCTGTGTGGCAGGGAACAGTAAAAACTCTGTACCTCCCACCACTCCCTTGAAAACAAGGTGAAAATGGCTGTGTGAGACCCCTCTGAGGGGCTGAGGTGAAAGCCAATTGCCTTTTATTATAGGTAAAACAACTGAACTTTTAGCATAATATCATATGTTACCATAAGAGAGAGAGAAACAGAAACTCGTTTTGTAAGTTTATCTTTCTGGTTTACAAGACTCAGTAACCATAGAGCTATTTCAGCTATTTGAGAATGTGTATGGGAGGACCCCAATCCCTCATATCGATCACTGATACAATGAAGTTCTCCATTATTAAAACCTGCTAAAAGTTCAGGAGCTATTTCTGAATCAGGAACAAAGTCCTATCAAAACCTTTTTCAAGTTAAAAAATAATAAAATATAAAATCTTGATTTCCCTTTCTTTTTTTCCTAAAATAGATAGTAAAACTGAAAGAAAACCCTATCTTTTGTCTGCATCATGTTACAAAGTCTCCTACAATATGCTAGTCTTGATGCAAACGTCTTATGCAGAAACATTTTGTGGAAAAGTGCAAAAGAAAGTCCTTTTTGTCACCTTTCAAGATTAAGCATGGGTTCGAACTGGAATTAAAACTGATAAAATTCTTATCAGTGGGCATCATCAACTTCTTGATTTCATCATAAGTCCCTGTAGTTTATTGGTTTCAATACAGCAGGAATTCCTGACACATTTTGTCAGATCTTCAGAGCTGCTGCAAAAGCGAAACCAGTGTTTCAGAAAGTTCCACTTTGTTCTGTGAATGAGCCTTTTCAGATAACTTTGGAACAGGTGATCAGAACAAATACAACTAAATTCTGTTCATTGTATGCCATGGGTAACTGAAACAAAAATGAAATATTGGTAAGTAAAGATAGGGTTATCTGAGAAGGTATTTTTCTAGTGGACTTTTGGAATAAAATCATCAGTAATAATTTGGACATCTGAAGATTTGTCAGTACTTCAGCTCATTTCAAGAAATTCCTCCAGAATGAAGCAATCTAGGAGAAATCTCTTTCATGTTTTTACTTTGTAAGGAGATGCACTAAAATGTGTATACTTATGTAATAACTTATCAAATATTATATAAAATCTGCATAATGCATTAAAGGAAAACAAGCTTTTTAATCATATATAACTCAGCAATGAACTCATGTATTTTTAAGAAATTTTCATTACACATAGACTTTGTTTTCTATCTATATATTTGATTTTTTTGCACTTGATTAATCTGAGTGCCAAAAATATTTAGTTTGATTATACATCAATAATGTATAATAATTCTATTTAATTATGTTGATTATATATCAATAATGGAGCTGGGATCCACAATTTACGCCCCCCCAGGCCACCAGCTAGCGCAAAAGAAAGGATAGGAAGCAAGGTAATCTTTAACCCAAATCTTGAAACACCAGCACTTTCAAAAGAACTATGACAATTTTGATAGGTACTGAGAACACATAGATTTATTTCAATTACTCACGTCCTCATTTCCTGGCATACTGAAAGAAATTATTTCCTGTCAGGAAAGATCAAACAAGTTTATCTAGAGAACTACAGAAGGCAAATACAAAAGAAAAAAATTGCTAGGAAAGTAATGTATCGGGGTGCTCCTCTCCCCACAGTAGTTAAAAAAGCACTGCAGGAGCCAGGAAGAAAACACCTGTCTTTAGGGAAAACAAACAAACAAACAAACAAACATTTTCTTTTTAAATTAAATATTTAAATAATAATAACAATTCCATTAAAAATATATATGACCAATGGATATTTCCCACATACTACACTGAGATTTATGAGAAGCAGTTGAAGTCTATGTTAACATAGCAAATACCAATTCAATGACACAAGTTCCTTCTTTGCATTTCATAAAAGTACTGTATATTGTGACATACGAAAGAAATCTCACAAATTAAATTAGTCACAAACTTTCATGTGAAATTTTTCAATTTAGAAAGTCATGATTTATTGAAATAATGTCTTAGTAAAATTGTCACTAAATTTTCTGGGTAAAAATAAATTCATGTCTGTAAAAGTTTTATAGCTTTTCAAAATCTATTTCCAGGTCTTCTGAAGAAAAATACTTTTAATATCAAAATACAAATTAATTTATAAAGTGAGAAATAAAAGCGAAAACTGAGAAGAAATGTTTTAGAAATCACTGAAGCAGTATGTTTTGATTAATCTTTACAGATTTTTTTTTCTTGCACTTTTGTTATAACATATTTGTTATAACATATATTCAGTGCTTATTTCCTACTCAGAAAAAAAATAATTTGGTTCTTTAAAAGTGGGCGAATAATATCATTATAGACGCTGTAATATTTTTCCAGATAGTTGCATGGAGCTAGAATTATTTAAGAAGAGGAGCAGCAGATTGAAAGAGCTCTGCAAGCTTACATTTAGGAAACTGAATCTTGCTTTTTGAAACCCTGTAGAACAAAATTACTTTATGAACATATGTAAACACATCTTTGCATACAACTGTGCCACTTCTGACTTTTGTTTGCTTCTTCTCAGAAACCAAGTGTAAAGCTACTCTCCTTAAGTGTAATGCTAAATAAACAAGGGAATTTGCATAAAGATTGCCTACTTTTACTCTGATCAAGTTACAAGAATGTTTCAGCTGTTTGATTGTTTTTAAATACTTCATTATATTGATCCCGGGTTTTGATGGCTAGGACATGCAAATGGAAACTTTAGCATCACACAGTATTATTCTCTACAAAGTAAAAGGAAAAATCAACAGGAATTAAGGATAAAAGCTAAATGCTTTTGAAGAGTGTTGTTCTGAATTTAGATGTCATATCTATTCATAATTTGATATTATTAAATACAAAATTTGATATTATTAAATATGAAACACAAAATACACAAGGAAATCAGCTATTGGACCTTTCTTTCTTGTTTATAGGAAGAAATAATAAAAATATTTGTACTAAATCAATTTTAAAAAAACCCAAACCAAAATACTGGCATTTTTGTGCTTAGTGGTTTGTGTTCTGATCCTCAGTTCATAAACTATGTTTTCCTTATGAGCATCTGAACTTAAAATTGGAACAGTTTAAAAAATATTTTATGTTTACATCAATGCTTGTTATAAATCAAGACCAATATGCATATTTCAGCCATAGCAAAGTAGAGCGAAACACAAATATGGCATTAACTGTAGAAACTTATTTTTATTTTATCCTTAAAGCTACTTTGTTTCTAGTTGTATTTCTTTTAAAGGATTTATCTAACCTCAATTTTAAGCAGACCCATTATTGGATATATATGTGTCTCAAACACAGGTATGGACACACACATACTGGACCAGCAAAACATCTACTGCAATAAGAGTTAGAAGAGTGATCCAATAACTGGATCCCTCAGGAGAATAATGTAATTCAACATTATTGTTCCTCAGAACTAGAGAAAATATATAAAACCATGAACAAAATATGAAGAATAATTTATTTTTTTCTTCCTATTCCCTAGAAAAAAAAAAAATTGCACTTGAATTTTTTTTTCCTGAACAGTTTGAGGAGATCCAGTGAATTATGCATTAAAAAAAGTGCATCCTCCACATTTGTTTAATTCAAATTAATGATTGCTCTGAATCAAAATCCCAGATCTTAATATATATTTATCTTCACTTTACATAGAATTGCAACTTGACAATGTAGTTTTTAATCCCTATTACAGGCCAACCCACAGTTCTGTATCTCAGCTTTTAGCAGCTTTGGACAGCTGAGAACACAGAATTTTGTAGGGCTGATCTCTTTTGCAAACTGTACAATACTGATATATATTCAGATACTTTCACTAGTTTAGAACTAATAACAAAACGAGACATGTATTTCCAAACTAATAAACCCTTTTAGTACATATAGTGAGTTTCCAGTCAGAAAAGCAAAGTTCCAAGCTTACTAGCATTTATGACGTATTTGACAGAAATAAAAATAACAAAAATTCTTGACTGTGTTTAATAAAAGAGTAAATGCTTGACAATATGTATCATTATATCTATAATGACAAACAAATGCTTCTAAAAATGTACTGGAACTGAACTAACTTGTTGAAGAACTTGAAGGTCAGTTTGAGACAAGGGATTTGGTAAATGAAAGGAGTCGCCCACAGAGTTGCTTTGTCACACAAAGTACAACATTCCAGCACTCAAACACTTCTTTTCCAACAGAATGCATCCTTGGTTTGCCAGGAATGTGACACACTCTATTAGAAGAGGACACTGGTGTCTTCATAGAGTAAGTTCTGCAGAAGTGTCACATTTTGTTAGAACTGCTACCTTGTCCTCACCTCTCATTATGCTTGGAACACTCTACTGAAGGGTATCACTTAATGAAATTAGTGCTGAAAATGAAACAAAACCTGAGATGATTGCATGACAATGACATAATACATCGGCCCACTTTAGAAGGTGTTAGAAAGTGAAGGTACAGCTCTCATTATTTCAACTGGCTTCATTGTATTATAATTGTTTTTGATGTACTTGCAAATCACTTTAAATGGCTTCAGAAGGCACATTTTACCTTTATGGTTGAATTTGAGCAAACTTGTTTGAATTTACTATTCTCCTTTCCCTCTCCTTTATATTTCTCTCTCTTTTTAGCCTCCTATTTGTGACTTTTTAGACACAGGCTTCTTCCAGTATTTACATTCCTTAACATGTCTATGCTGGTTTGAATAATCCGAGTCTAAAATGCTTTGGAACTCACTGCTACTATTCACAATACATTAAAAGGTAACAACAGAAAACAAGGGAGAGTATAATGCAAAATATAGGAGCGTCAATAGTACAGTTCTAGTCACACTGAAGTTGATCCACCTGAATATTCTATGTGGCTGTTTTAGAGTTTTTAATCCTTGAAAGAAGGATTTGTCACAGAGGTGTCTGCTAGATCATATCTAAGACAACATTCAGGCTTTAGCATTGTGAGAGTGTGTTACTAGAGTTCCTGAACAAAGTGGCCTTCATCAACAGCAGCCACTCTTTGCAAGGAAGTTTCCTCCAGCATCTTTAATGCAACAGAGGGATCCTGGGGGAGTACAAGGGAATCCACTAGTTTCATAAAATGGGCTGATTTTTATGGTCTTTCTAAATGACAGCTCTTACTGCTCTTGGATTAAAACACAGGGCAAAATGAGCCATTGGTTTTACTTGACTGAGGATTCCTTACATTCTTGTGAAGCCCAAATTCACCCAAATAATGTCCTCTTTCCTCTACCCCACACTCAATTTGAAAGATATTAAAGGAAGGGCAAGCATCGAGAAGATTTCCTGTTGAAAATGCACCATTCAAATGCTAAGCAGAAGAGATCTTCAGTTCACAGTATAGTGCTTAAAACACTTTGCCAGGCTGTGGAGTCCTGGGTTATGCTCCCTGTTTTGTGTTCTACATTTAAAAGTAATTTATTTTTAAAAACCCATAGTAGTTTAAAACAGTGTCTCCCACATGGATTTCGTAGCCATCAGGATAGTTAATAATGCTTTGGGGCCTTTAGTTATGAAGAGGGGCAGTGAAGTATTCTGGGACCAATGTTAAATAAAAATATAGGTTTTTAGATTTTAAGCTTGGATCTTACATAGCTCAGTTCTACTGAGATAATAATTTATGATGGTCATAATCTTTGTTATCATCACGCAATTAATTTCATTTTCCCCTTAGCTCAGCACTCATGATTATAACTTTTATAAAGTAATTTTAGTCAGTATTCTGCAGGACCTTGCTCCACAAGGGCATAGAGGGATGGGGAAGAGGTTGTAATATAATACATAAAAATTCTAGCTATATTTTCCTTGGTTGTTTAGTTCACTTCCTCTTCTACTTAGTCAAGATATGTATTCTACTGGATTTTTTTTCTTTCTTTGTCTTAGGTAACATGGAAGGAAAATAATTTCACAGTGTACAGCATCTTTTCATCTGTTGTTTCTCAGGTAATGAATGAAGTTTTGCACACTTGCCGTTTATTCAGCTGGCTCATATGTGTTAGATTGTACTTTTTGGATAATTCAGCATGGTCCTTACACTCCTGTAGACAAATCAGAGTATTTAAGGGAGTCTGCACAGAGACGTGCAACTGTTGACGAGTTCCTGTCATCTGAGCAGAGGTTATGAACAAAACGGAGCTTCTAGTGAACTAAACATGTAAAAATGGTGCAGAAATGCAAGGTCTTTCCTATAAAAGCTATACATCAAGGGATTCACAATGTGAAAATTTCATGATGCAATTCTCTCAACAGAAAGGTCTTAAGAGATTAGAAGATGGCACTACAGAAACACTACACTACAATTGTTAGACCAGTGCCTCTCAAGCGCAGCCTTTTTTAACCAGAAAGCTAACCACTGTTCTAAAAATACAAAAATTACCTTGTGCAATATTGGAAAAATGGTTTTTATCTACATCACATGAAAAAACTAAACTTAGCATGGGATGCTCAAATTTTTTATTTCCATTTTTCCATTTCAATTGTTTCATTGCCTGTATGCAAACACATATTGTTTCATGAACCACTTGCTTGGATCCTACAGATCACCCATAATACAGAGACCATGAGTTGAGAAATAGCCTTAGATTTGGCCACTCCTGCACCTCCTTTGATTAGTCCTATTCAGATGAAGTGTCACAAGTAACACTGAATTCTATAAACCTATAGGAGTGATTCTGGTTTTTGCTAGAATCTGTCTGATGAAGCAAGGGACCAAAAGCAGTTTTCTGCTAAATTGTTACTGTATATTGCTCATCTTCGCACAGATACACAAATGTACGTGCAGGTATCTCACAATGTTTTCTCTTGAGGTTTGATGGGAGCTGATCAGTTAAATATGTGGTTTTTGTGACTTGGTCCTAAGACATTAATAGTCTCTTTGAAGGTGTTAAGTGTTTAAAAGACGTAAAATGCATTTATATCATATCACACCTGATCTCTTGTTCAGAAGAGTATTTCTGCAACGATGAAATCTGTGATTTTTCTTACAGACTTCATAGAAACTGAACTGTATTATTTTAACAAAGTAAGGAGGGTTAGCAGAAAGATTGACATTCATGTGAATTCATAGATGACTGGAAACTAATAATTATTTCATTCTATACTCAATATATTATGAGATAGACTTTTGTACTGTTTAACCATTGTGCAAGAAATAGCATGACAGGAGGGAAATATTCCCTGTTAAAACCCCCATAGAGCTCATTATAAAGATGAAGTGATTACAATGCTGAAAAAAGAATAAAAAATTGGCCTGAAAACAAAAGTGGAGTTCGGCCTTATGTTTTAAGGCTTCTTTTTAATATGCTTTTGTTTCATTGTATTTTGACTTTTCGTCACCTGGTTGTCACTAAAAATTTATTTGTGGTGCCATAGAACATTTGGAAAACAGCAGAAAGGCTGAGAGAAGTGTTATAGAACTCAGAGTTGAACTGATGTTTTGGGGAAAGTATATTTTCATGTACTTCAGTGAAACTTTTATTTGGTAATCCTATAAAACATGATCCTTACTGCAGTCACAATGTCAAAATATGAAAAAAAAAAGAAAAAACAAAAGTCCTGCAGAATCCTACTAGATCTCAAGTGGTAAGGGCATATTATTTATAAGAATTTTATTTCTGTTTGTGACTTTGGTTATGAAGTCTTGGAAAATTGTCTCCAGGTGACCTTCATTCAGCAGTGAGGTTACACAAGATCACCTTCAGAGACCCCTTGCAAACCCAATATTTCTGTGATTCTGTGGTTAAGAACATTAACCACATTTGTGTTTGACACAAGTCAATGAAATATAGATTTTTCTATTATTTCTCTTTAGTTAACTGTAAGGGCAATTCAGAAGGAAGTCAAATTTGTGTTACATGCTGTTTCTTCAGAAAAATGTGAGTAGCTGGGAAGTGTAGCTGGACTCATTGTGAAGATGCCTTTCAATTCCACAAGAAATTGAGTTTGGTATAATAAAAGAAATGTTTTCATCTCAGCAAAATAGTGAAGTATTGTTCAACAAAGTGAAATGATTATGAAGTCCAGAATTTCCCTGCCACATTCCCGTGCTTCAAATCCTTATCATGACTTTTACATAAAGTAATCTCTGAATTGCTGCAACATAGGAGAAAGAAAGGCCTTGGTACAGCCTCGACTTGTATATTGTTTTGAGCACCACAACGTAAAAAAGACATTAAGCTTTTGGAGACCACCCAAAGAAGGACAGCAAAGATGGTGAAGGGCCTGTAGGGGAAGCCATGTGAGGAGTGGCTGAGGTCCCTTGGTCTGTTCAGCCTGGAGGAGACTGAGGGGAGACCTCACTGCAGTCACAACCTCACCATGAGGGAAGGGCAGGGACAGGCACCGATCTCTTCTCTGTGGTGATCAGTGACAGGGCCTGAGGGAATGGCCTCAAGTTGTGTCAGGGGAGGTTTAGGTTGGATATTGGGAAAAGGTTCTTCACCCAGAGAGTGTTTGGGCACTGGAACAGCTCCCCAGGGAAGTGGTCACAGCACCAGACTAGCAGAGTCCAAGAAACGTTTGGACAATGCTCTCAGGCACATGGCGTGATTCTTGGGGTATCCTGTGCAGGGACAGGAGTTGGACTCAATGATTCTTGTGGGTCCCTTTGAATTCAGCAGTTTCTGTAACTCTGTGATATTAACTCCAAAATACAAGTATTGAAAGATTTTATGTAAATGCAAAGCATATATTTTTAGGGTCAGATTCAGTTGACCAAACAGACTTCAAGTGTCATTTGAGCTTCTTTGGGATAGTCCTCCTGGTCTACAGACACTTCTTTAAAAGCCCATGAGATATCCATAGATCTCCTATCAGCTAGCCCTGTGTAGAGAGCTGAAAGGCCCATGAATATTCAAAATGTACTTGGTGCCTGTGTACAGGCACTCAAACCTTAATTTAAAGTTATTATTCACTTAAGCACCTACCTTTCCATTACAGACCGAGCTGGTATCATTTCATCAGTTGGATCATTCTGTAGACTATTGGCTGTAAAGCAGTTGAAAAGACATTGATGACTGACACCCTCTGAAATACCATACTTTATTCTATTCATTCTTTACTCCTGCAAAGGACATGGGACTTCTGTAGACCTACCTTGTATAAGATCTGTCAGTGTGTCTGACATCTCAAAAGGCACTGAGAGCCTTTGAGTGGGCATCTGAATCAAAACTAAAATCTTCTAAAAATACAGTGGTATCTTGGATATTAGCTTGCAAATGGGCACCTAAATCTAGGTGTCAAAATCTTTGCAGCATGTCCACATCGGGAGTTGTCTTACTTTCTCTATAAAGGTGAACACAAAACAGCTGCTTTAAAATTGAAGACATTACATTTAATGTCCCTACAGTGCATGCTGTTTGTGTTACTGTTGTGCAGTCATTGGCTAGCAAGTCCCTATGAATTGAAAACAAAGCATCAACTCACACTACACTAAATTACCCTTAAGGCAAAAATTATAGTAGGATGAAAAAATAAAACATAATCAAAACTGTTAATAAAATTATATCTTTGAAGAAAAAAGCTTCCTGGTGATGCAATCTAAATTGAGATACTGTTAATTACAGATGCAAGATTACAAGAAGCATTAAACATGGAGACCTTCTCAACTACTTTACATTAAACTTCTCAATGACTTTTCCTAGAACTCCTTATTTGTATCTCATGGCATTTGTATTTAACAGCATCTTATATCTGTTGGATTAAAACCAAAAATATTTCTTTCCTTTTTTATTTTAAATTATCAAAATATGAGATTTAATTTATCAATTCATATTTTAATCTCTTGTGCAATTTGAAGAAGATAGGAAAGTGAATCTTTTATTCATGATGCTAGGTAGTCACCACTTTACATGCACCACGACAACTAAAGTATAGTAAGTACCTGCAGCTGTTTTGTAGCAGATGGTTATAGTCAGCATCTGATATTTTTTTACCGCTAGCAAGTGCACAGCACTTGATTCAATGGCCCAATTAACAACAACAACAACAAAACCAACAAACCCAAAAACCCACTGACTGTTTCAGAAGATACAGTTTGTCTTTCATCTTCTTTCTCCTTATAATTGCCCTATAGCTTCATTGTATTATTTCCTCATCATAGTTAAGAATTTTTGGCATTGGTATTTTTCAAGACTCCTGTTTGATAGTTTTTAAATTAGCATTGTATGTGCCTCCTGCAGACATCCTCTCCTCTGAAGGGAACTTATGCTGATATTCTTAAGACTTCATTTCACAGCTTGAAAAAACTTACAGATGTTTCAATCTTATTTGGAGAAGAGCTGGGAATCTGGAAGGTACTAATCATGTTAGATTTTTTTCCAATCACACCATAAAGCTAAAAATGATCCCTTCTCTCTGAAACACTGGAAAATTAGTCCAAGCTACCTAATTCAACTTCAACCCCATTCCATTTGGAAGGAAGATGGGACTCAGATTATGAGAGGTTGCTCTACAACCCTCTTTAAAAAGTCTGCAGCCAGCTGTAGATCAGTAATGAGAATTAAAGCTGATCAAAACTATATTGTCCTCCTGTTTTTTATAAAAGTTTTATACACAAGTGCCTATAAAATTGTGTATCTTTATTATATCTCTCTAGTTTCAACAACATCTTTTACAGTAATATTAAATTTTTTTGAGAATTTAGTTATTCCATCCCCTCCCACCCAGTAGATGAACTAACAGGTAGAAATCAAAATCAGGATTCCAATATGGAAGCTGCTATAATAAATTTGGAGTTGGCTGCTTTAAAAAACAGTTGTTTTACTATCACTTGGAAAAATGTGGTCATTCTTTGAGTTGGATTTTTGAGGAAATGAACTCCAGAGGTCTTTTCCAAGTAAATAATTTTATGAATCTGTGATTCTTAAGCCTGTTTTATCTTTCAAGGAGTTTTTGGCTTAACTGAACACAAATCACAAGGGCCCATCCTGGAAATAAAGTAAGGCTCAGAGCAAAACAAGACAAATTACATCATGCAATGGTACTCACATGCAAATCAGGGAGAATGATTGCAAGGAAAGTGAGCTATAAGACTTATTTGTTCAACTGGAAAATTATACTGATAACTGTTCCCTGCTTAATTCAGGGCTTATGCACAGTTGAAAGAAGGGTAGACTTGAATACGAAGTCTTGTGACAGGACTACTGAGAGCTGTCAGGCTTGTTACATCACTGACAAATCCACTGAAATTCAAGACTACCACTTCCAAATATGTAAGTACCCTGGCAGACACCGGCTGCATCGGGTGGCCTTAGTACAGGCTTTTAGTACCTTCTTAAATGTTGTGTGGGTTAGAAAGTGGGCATAATAAAGGGAGATTATTTTCCCTTCATAGCATTTTGTCTTCTTTAATGAAAAGTGAATGCTTCAAAATCCTTCAGAACCAGAAAGTAAGACCTAAGTTTAAGTTTAATCTGCCTTTGGAATTTCAAAACACGATGAATGTAAAAGAAATATTTTTTTCCTTTAAAGTACCTATCATTTTTATGCTGTTCTAATATACAGGACATAGTTTACTATCTTGCATAACAATACAAAACCCCATTGATCTGTTTGCATTGTATCTTCCATCACTGTCTAGTTAAGAGTAAACCAAATCATTTCATTCAGTAGGAGCAGACTTACTTGAATATACTTCTCTGAAATTGTTATGGGTGCTTGAGTGATAATGATTGGATGACCTACCTACACTCTAATAATGAACAGACTATAGAAAGTAATACAGCATATTAAATTGAGGATATAAATCTTTTTCTATTACTACTGTCTTCCTCAACACTAATGGAAAGTTCAGCTTTTTATGGCAGCTTAAATAAGAACTGGAAAATGATGGAGCAGGCAAGATTAATTGAATGCCCAAGAGACATGGCTGTTGCTGGTCTACCTCTTCCTGTTGGTCTCCTGGACTCACCTTACAGTGCATCTGTGCATTCATCCTTTATCTAAATTGCAAATTTGTGGCAGATTTGGATTAAGGTGTTTATGCCATTTTGGACTAGATTAATTTTCTACAAACTTCAGGGCGGCCCATTCTTTTGTTAATATTACATGCTTGAGTGTAAAACTCAGAATCTCCATTTAGAATACTTCCTCACTCTGTAACTATGACAAATCAGCAGTGTCAGACCAAAAGGTTTTTTTTCTGAAAAAAAAGGTTGTGGTGGTTCTCTGTCCACTAAGAAACTGTGTCTCAAACTTTTTCTTTAACCTCAGATGCATAAACTGTCATCAAAACTTAATGTTCTTGCATTTACAATTAATAACATCCCATCTGATGTGCATATAAATAAATTCTGCAAAAAAATACCCATTTGTAAAGTTTAAAAGAAACAACTAAATTTAAAAGAAACAACTAAATTCAATGCTGCCAGTTTACTGTTTTATAGAAGTCTTTCTGATCGTTTTTTCCCCCGTGGGTTAATTTGGCTTTATTAATAAGAAATAAAGGCTTTTGTTGCCTTATTAAACTCTTTTGTTGTAGTATATTGACTTAAGGTTTAACACCAACAGTCAAGGTAAAAGTTAATTACAATTCAGTACCTTTAATTGCGAGCTACAGTTCAAATACTTCAAGACAAGGTAAAGCAAATAACACTTGTCACCAGTAATTACAGTGAGTTTTCACCACCCTGCCTTAAAGGCACTGAGCTGCTGCTTTCCTAAGAGGTCACAAAAGATAAATGACTGAAAAGATCACACTTCTCAAACATCCAAACAATACTTCACTTTGATAAATATATTCTTTATCTGCAATTATGCTTCTGTTCACCATTAAAATTAAGACCAAAAAAAAGTCTTTCTATTCTTCTGTTGCTGCACATTCCAGGAAGTCTCCAAATAATTCATTTTTGCTTACCGTGTAGTACTCACATACCTCACCAAGGTCTGAGTTTAGCAATAAATTGGTGGTTGTGGTTTTTTTCTTTTTAACAAACTGCCATAAAGACCTAGTAGGTAAAGTACACCTTTATAAGAAAAATACACAAGAGAAAAATAAACAGAAAGCTGTATAAAATGAAATGGTCAAAGGGAGATCGGTATAGTTTCTAAAATTCAGATGCCTCTTTTTTCTCCTATGCAGCATATGTGAAAAACATAAGCAAGTAAATGGAAGAAGAAAATTTGCATCAAGCTGTTTCTTAATTGAGCTCTAATGGATCCCCTTTGAGACTCATCATAACAGAGAAATTCATATGTAGTCTGATTTTCATCTGTGCACTGAACTGGCTCACAGGTGTTTACCTTTGCTGTCTAGCAAAAACAGGCAGTTTTTAGGACTGCAGTATAAATCTTCCTCTCATCTCTTCTAAGCAACACAGCCCAAAGCTTCAAAAATAAGTTTGCTGTTTACTCTCTGTGAAACATATTTCCCTTTAATATGTGCACCTAAGAAGTATAGTTTTTAATCTTTCCTCACAAAGTATCAGGGATATATAGGTGAGTTGGATAGTTAAGAGTAGAAAACAGAAAAAAAAATCTCTGCTAAAAAGTCCCTACCATCAACAACAGCTTTAACTGCTTACTAGTGATTATAGTCACTGACAGAATTGTGTGTGGTTTCAAGGCCAGTGTACAACAAAATAGAGGACATTGTAAATTCACATTTGCAATGTATTTGTCATTTTGTTGCATGTGTGGGTGTGTTTCCATTGCACACACAGCGATGTAAATGGTTCTTGAAATACACTGATCTGAAAAATGTTCATCCTGTTGAGAGATGAAATACTGCAAAAGGGATAGGTAGAGCTGATCTTGTCATTGAAACCACTCTGTGTCTAAGGAGAATACTTCTGTATGCTGAACTTCTCTCACCTAATGACTGCAAACTACACGAACTGCCTGGAATTATTGGCACCTTCCTATGAGGTTCTTAGTTGACTTTGTTCACATCATTTAAGTAAGGTATGGTTTGCTAGGACAAGCTCTTAAATGCTGCTGTACATAAAAGGAAACTTACCTCGCTTTTGGACTGGTCATTGCTCATTCCCCTGGGTCATTTCTTTCCCTTTAACTTTCACTGGCCCCTAGTGCTTAGCTATACTGAGAAAGGAGTTAGTTGCAAGCCAGTTTAAAAGGAGTAGTTGGACCTATTGGCAGCTTTAGAACCAAAATGTCCTCTTCTTATATGAGGTCTTTTGAGTGCTTTTCTTCAAGCTTCATCATCTAACTTTATTTTGAGATGATTTAAGTAACTGAGAGGTTCAAATCTATCGTTAATCTTTGTTAGGAAGGAACTAATTTCAGTCAATTGAATAATCCCTATGAAAGTCTTTTCGATGCAAACATAAATTGAATGATCAGAAGAATCACTATACCTAAATTTATTTCATAAAGATAGGACTAACAGCGATTTGGAGTTATGGAGCTCATAAGAATTATATAATCTTAAATATGTCATATCTGTATATTCCTTTGATTTTCTCAAAGTTCTCAAAAAAAAATAAAAAGAAACAAAGAAGTGCAAATAGGGAAAGAAAGGGAATGTCTGTTTACGTAGGCATTTCAACTGTATCTTTGTTAGAGATGCAGAAGAAGATGCTTATATGTCAAGCAGGAAGTATTTAAGTTAATCAGTTTATTGAAAGAGTTTTCTTCTAATGGATTGTCAAAAGCAAATAATAATGTGTTTTAACTGCAGTGGACAACTAGCAGTCATAGTTTCCTGAGAGGTCTGGAGAGCCCAAGTATTGAATCCCATGAATAGTTTTCATTTAAGTAAAAATAAAATCACAGAAATGGAGATGGCAGCCAGAACTTTGAAACTAAATTACGTGACTGCAAGAATTTTGAGAGCTTGTTTTCAATACAAATAAATGAAGGTGCTAGTCCCAACTCCTGGCAGTAATCAAAATAGAATGTGTTTCAGGTACTACTAAGGATGTATTATAATGCCTCTGCCAATTCAATCCTTAGATTAAAGATATCAGATTCATTGTTTTCTTAGCGACTAAAATACTTCAAAAAAGACAACTTTCATTTTCAATAATGTGTACCACGAACATCTTTTTAGAGACCTTAAAGTGTCATGTTTCTCTTTCATCTTCCTGGCTTTTTATAGAGACAATCATATATAAATTGTCCAAAGACTTGGACATAGATTAAGAGAATGAAGAGACCCTTGAAAAATAACGGGATTTAGGATGCTAGGCAAGCTAGTCTCAAACTATGTCTTAATTTTTACAACCAATGAGTTCCTGTGCTTCATCTTGCTGTGTGACACTCTTCAGCATTCACAGCAGGTTAAAACTTACGTGGTGCTGACTGTACATCAAATGTGAGCAGAGAAGAGATATCAACAAATCTAAACTGATGCCTTCAATCACTGGTTTGGTTACACCAAGTGCTTTGTCAGCAGAGCCCCCAGTGTACATGCAGAGCATGGCAGCAGAAAATGTTTTTCTGCATCATCATCTCACTAATCCACTCAATAACATAAACTAAGTATGACAAAGACTGTCAGCAAAATGTCTCTGCATAAGGTATTTTTCTAACATAACAGTGTTAGCAAGGAGTGAGGTTTTTTTCACACCCTCAGCTGTGAAAGCTCCACTGATCAAAATTTTGAGTGTAATTTTGACAGAGACACAAGCCTAAGAAATCAACCTTAAAATGTCTAAGAACCCTTTCTCCCTTCTATCTGCCCAGAGGAAAAGCTGAGATGGCAGGAGCAGGATTTGTGAGCCACAGAAAGATCAAGATGAATTTTTGGTGGAGCTTTAAAATTACATGGTTGTGCCACCCTCATTCAAAGATGATATCAAGGAGTTTGGGGAGAATTAAGTAGTGTTTGGGGACTGTAGTGATGTTAATCTCTAATGTGGTTATCAAGATGCCCCTTTCTGTACCTTGATATACTGGAAAGGTTTTTAAGAGATTGTCTATATAATGTAAGCTCTTTTCCATTGCTTTCTCTAGGACATTGCTGGGCCTGTTGCCATTGCTCTAAGTGCACCGTCAGTGACAGTGCTCTGTAGCATAAACTGAATTTATTATTAATAATAATAAGAAATCATAATATTTCATATCTTTCTGTTCTCAGTTACCAAAAGTGTGTACTTTATTGGGTACATGAAAATATGGGCAAATAATATGCATTATATAACATGCACACAGGTACACAGAGACCTGGACACCCTACACACTTCTATATTATATGGTGCATGTAAAGATGTGCATATATATATCCCTAAATCATGCCTCAAGATGCTAAGATTTAGCAGAATTTTTAGACTAATTAGGGTAAGCATAAACTGTGCAATTTTTTCACATTTTATCAGGGAAAACCCCTGATATTCTACTCCCTTAAGTGACAGATTCTGATGCCATTAGAGATACTCCAAGGTCTGATCCACAAAATTTGCGCATGTTAGTGAAGTGTTTGTTTGTAATTACTGTTATACTCAGATATACAGCCTCGTACCAATATATTTGAGAGAGTACAATTTCCTTAGGAGCAGCTTCTTTTCATATGCTACATTCCATTTTAAACTTGTAAAGTATCCTGCTAAGATGCAATTGAGAGATACCTCTGCCCAAATTAAGGGGCAAACGCGGCCATATGCTGAAGCTAATGTTATGGATTTTATTAAACAGTAAATGTAAGGTAGAGAGACAGAAAGAAATATAAAAGTAGAGGGGGTGGGGAGGGGAGAAAAAGAAAGGCAGAGAGAGGGGGAGAGGGAGAGAGGGCAAGAGAGAGATATCAAGCAGAAGATGGTTGGTTGTTCTTCACCCTGGCTTCCTGGTGGTGGTGGTCCTAAGGTTGTTCAAAACATTTCACTATTTATACATTTTTGAAAACAAAGGAATTAATGGCCAAATATTTCTCTTATTCTATTGGCTGAATGATTTCCTCACTTCTGTTGCTAATTAAGTCCCATGCTCAAATCTTCTCTTCTTGTGAGTCGGTGGGTTTCTGAGTCAGTGGGTCTGTGCTTGGTGGTGGCAATCTACTCCTGGTGAATTACCCTTTACCCAGCCTGAGCTCATTTCAGCACCCAGTTGCTGAGCCAGCTTTCCTTGTGGCCCATAAATTCTGGATTCTTTATGTCCATGGTCAGTGATACAATCTTCTCTCCCAGATTTGTTAACCTTCCCCCAGGTCTGAGATAACACTCGGACAATAGTACCACCTTTATCTTATCACAAGTTCCCAGTCATGGTGACTGAACTGAGAGCTCAAGTTCCAGGCATTCATGGAGACATATTCAGGTGGGGAGGCTCCAGTGGTTGCAGATGCCATCTGTCCCATAACTTAATGTAATCTTTCTTTGGCTGGTGATATGCATGTGAGCAGTTGCTGCTTTACACCATTTGCCGAAGTGGGAATTTTTGCCAGGATGCATTACCCAGGATGTGTCAGCCAGACTTTGCCTTAGCCAGTTAGTGCCATCCAGTCACTCCATTCTGTGTTTATCTCATGGCAAAGTCCTCCTGTGGTTTGAGACAGGGAACTGTGCTCTTTAAGTCTTTACATATCCCTGGAATAATTCTAGCAAAGTTCAAGCATTTTGCCCTCATTGTCTGCAATTACAGTTCACATTTAATGGTTCTATTAAAAGGCATTACTCTATTCATGGCATTCACTCCAATTTTCAATTTTCTGCCTGTTTGCCTTTGACTTCAGGTGCTTTGTATTAACTATTTGTATTTATTTAACTTGGCATGGATGTTTTATCTGCAATTCATATACACTTAATTACTGCAATTAGGTGATTGAACCTATGAACTTGAATGTATCACATGGGTAGTAAGTAACAGATTTTCTAGCTTGAGTGCTTTTTTCTTTGAGTGTTTTCTTCTAGACTGCATATTTACTGCCTGAGTAGTTGTTATACTCATTGTTATTCTCTTGAGAGTCTTCTGACACTACTGCCACAGGTTCATTCACATGCAGATTTGGCTTCTGATGCCTGTTCACTAAGGACTCTTCATTTCAGACTGTGTCCAGTAGCATAGAAGTTGTTTTTACACTCAGACCATACAACCAGTTATTCTCTCCTTGTTGCTCATCTCTGGCTCAATGTCTCTTTTATCGCAGGTAACAGAGGCAAAGAGGTTTTCAAAAGTAGAACAGGAAATTTCGGTCTTCAAAAGACTCTGTTACTTAGGGTACTGCCTTAGGAGGGAAAAGAAGAGACTGAGATTCCTCCAGGGAAAGCTGATATGCCAAATGTGGAATCCTTGTGAGTTATTTCAGGCACTTACTCATTCTCTAGAGCATGAATAGTAGAGAATAGACTAGACTAGACTAGACTAAGCTAGAATGGAAATAGAACAGATTGGGTTGGAAGGAACCTTAAGATCATCTAATTTAACACATCCAAACTGGCCTTGATCACTGCCAGGGATGGGGCATCCACAGCTTGTCAGGGCAATCTGTTCCAGTGCTTCACCACTCTTAATCTGGAATAAGGCAATCCTTTCTGATGGGTGTGGAAGGTCCTTCCTTAGCTGCAAGATTTGCAGCATTCTTCAGAGGAAGCTAACTGATCTCTCCCTAGCCTAAAGATGATAGTCTAAATATCAAACCTCTGAGGTCTAAATCATCACCTAGTGACAAATTCCTCATGAATGTGTCTAGTTAGATAAATGAATCTCACCTTTGGCTGATAGAATATACAATAGACTGTCATTTAATGAGGCACTTAACTGTAGTATTCATCCAGTTAGATTAATATATTGTTGTCAAGATATTATTGCCTTTAAGGAAAAATGTATGGTCTTGAATGTAATACATAGAAGCCTTTAGTAACATTTTTATTTTTCTGCTGCAAATATTCAATCTGTAACTTCTCCTATATTTTTACATAGATGCCGGCACTTAGTCGTTCTGGTTGGTTACCTCATCGTGTGATGAGGATTAGAGTGGGGATTAGGGTGGCCTCGAAGGTTGCATTTCTAGATTAAAAATGGGGCTTTTACACTTAACTAGTGTAGTAGTTTAGATAATACTGCTTTTATTGCTAATATATAATTATGGAATGCTTATCAACACTCTTTAAATTAGAAAACGTTTACCACTTACAAAGTTCAAATCTTTCTTCAGGGATGTATAGGTGCTTTCTTCTCATTAGATTTATAAATTATTTTAACATCAATAAAATCTCAAGTGCACCAGGATTTACACTAAAATGCTGTGGCCTGCATTTCAGGTTCAGATTTGAAATTACAGAAAAAGGCAACAAAGGCTGAGTTAGTTATTTCAGAACCTGGGGTCAAAAGGAAAAGGGAAGGGCTGTGCTTGGGTCAGCCACTCCTGGTATTGGAAGTCTGTGGAAACTCCTGCTACAGCTTTAAAGCACATGAGCACAAAGAGTATATACTATACATTATTCATCCTCTGAAACAGAGCTGAACAAAAGTGTCCTCCTGAAGAGCTCTTCACATGAGAATGTGTAATTTGTACTTGCACAGCATAGTGCAATGGCAGGCAGGGGCTGTGTCCCAGCTAGCTCTGAAACTGGAGGCACCTTTGTGCTGTGCCTATGCCAGCCAGGGGTTACCTTAGTGCACTCATGTTGCTTCCAAGGTCTAACGCAGCATAAATCTGCATTCAGAGTATGCTACTGCACTGTGCAGTCACATTGCATCATTTAGAGCTAGCTGAGGTGTTCATAACACTGTGGTATTACTTCTTCTAAGTTTGTCTTTAAAGCCCTGGAAGCTTGGACTGAAGTCAATTCATCTGAGATACTTGACACCTCTATTGGCTGCAATGACAATGTTATGCTATAGAGTGATAGTATTGCTGAATGCAATTTCTTCCTTGAAAGTAGAAATGTCAGTTCTGTGGATGGACATTGCTCTTGGTTCCCTAATGTGGCACATTAAGGGGAATCTTGAAAATCAAGGATTGTTAGTGCAAGTGTGGTTTCCAGACTGTGCAATAAGAATTTGAAAAGAAAAACTCATCTTCCCTATTAGCTTCCCTATGAATACAATCAAACAGATTTTTAATTATGCTTCAGTAGTTTCTCAAGAATGTGTCGATTGTTTCTTTTTCATGTGCCTCTAGCTGTAAGATCACCATTCCATCAGCATGTTTTATATTATATTTAATAGGCCTTATTAGACTCGATTTTCTGTCTGTTCCAACCAGCTACAATACCAGCCTTGTATGAGTGTTTTGATTTGTATCTTTTAATCACAGGTTTCTGGACGATGTCCTTTTTACAATCTCTGTACATGAGAGAGTCAGTCAGTATTTTCTTGAATTGCATCAGCAAAACTTCACAATTCACCTTCAATACTCTGTCTCTCATTTCTTATAACAATTACTTCAATAAATACTCCATTCTAGAATGGAGTTAATTCTAGAGTTTACTATAGGGTTTTGATTTATTTTCATCCTTGACAGAGTATTGTTCTCATTCCAATAGTGTTGGAAACATAGTTCATAACATTTTGCTGCAGCAACTGAAATTTCTACACATAGTCTAAAAATGTGATAGCGATTATCATACAATAGATTTTTACGTGCGTAATTTCAGGCACTAAGTAGTTTAGCAGCTACTAAAACCTTTATAAAAGTTTCCCACTTGTTTCTTGGCATACCATGCAGCATCACTTTTAAATTAATATTTTTCAGGAAGCTGAATCTCTTTCAATATGTCTAAACATCAACAACTGCTATCACTTGAGATTACGTGAAACATTTGTACAGAGTTGGCAAGGAATTATGAAGGTAGAGGATGTGTGCAGGTCTGTGCCTCTGGAGTGGCAACAACAGGCTGGGCATCATGCTCCTGATTATAGAAATTACATACCTTAAAGCACTTGAAGCAATCCCTAGCTGCTGTTTTGCCATGTGCTTAAAATATTTGAATAACTGTAGTTTCAAAACAAGATTTAAGAGTTTAAATCCTTTACAATGAATTATAAAATTCAAAAGCAATTGAAAAGCATTACCACAAAAGAAATTTTATGGACATTTTAAATTAAACACATTTTCCCCCCTACGGATTTAATTCAAATATGCAGGACAATGCTTAGCAGGGTCTTGTGTAAGTATGTGCATTAGCCACTTCATGGAAAAATATGCACAGTTTATTTCTGCAGTAAAAAAAATTACACGTCTGAAAAAAAGATGTACACACCTTTGAAAATTAGAGATAAAAATTTTGTATCAAACAGTAACCATTTAAGCTGTGCAGCTCCACTTACACAGGAACAACTGAGAATAAAGTCTTTCTTTGGAAGAAAGACAAAACAAAGAAAGAAAACAAAGTCTTTAGTTGGAAGGTGATGAGATGCATTATGGATTAAAAATTGTAATTAACTTCTTCCAGCAATTATAAGTCTTCAGAACAACAACAACAACAAATTCTTCACAATAAATTCAATATTTGATCTTGATGTCCCAGTTCTGCACGGAATTAAATTTATCGTTCACTTAGCACTTCTGAAATGAACCATTTATACCTGCAACAATGGTCTGTAATTAAACTATTCCATGATCCCTACTATCTGCCTTACAGAAAGGTTTGAGAGAGCAATTAACACTCTCCACAACAGCAAAAAAGAGTTATTAATCAACACTAAAATAAACACATGGAAACAATTGTAAATTAATACGTTTAGAAATTAATATGTTTGTAACATGAAGACCAGTAAAATTTAGTAACTGTTTGAAAATTTAGTGTAAAATCACGCAATATTTTTACATTCCTAATAGCAAAGGTAGACTTAATTAGCAAAGGTTATCCTAATAGAAAATTCAGACCTAATAGACAAGGGTCTTGTGTTAGGTAGGTAGAGAAACACTTCTGACTTAAAATTTAAACACAAAGCTGAATATCTGGCTTGATAGCATTGTCTCAGTTGTTTTATTTGTTAATAGAAATTATAATTTTCAATGGTTCATATGCCTCTCAGTAGTTATATGGGATTTATAATATTTTTCAACCAGCCTGTAGATACAACTGTAGGTAAAATGAATATATCAGTGAGCCCAAATTCTTACTTTATAGGTCTAATTTCTATTATAAAATTTAATTTTCTATGTTTTTGCATGAGGTCATGGCATTTTTAATCTAAATTGTTTGGGTGGGGGGGATTTCTGAGTTCTTTGCTTGGATTTTCTTAGAGATTTCGTAGAATAAGGGCAGAAGGTAAGCACTGTCTACTTACTGTCGTTAAGTGCTCTTCCTGCACTTTAATGCCACCCTGGGTTCATTGCCCCTGACATGAACATGAGCCATGGTGTCCTTAATGGCCAGATTGGGAAAAGGCCAAGGTTGGCATCATGGGGCTGAATCTGCACAGGGGCTCTGTAGCCCTCCTCCCTTCTAGAGGTCAGGCTGGCTGTGCTCAAAGCCAGTGCTGGTGATGGCCTTTGCTTGACCGTGCCACAAGTATGGCCATGCAAACCTGCCAGCTCAACCTCATGTGTCTGCACTCCTGCAGACATCACAGTGACTACAGGACTCACTGACCACGGGCACAATCTGTGGTCCTGCTCAGCTCTTTTTTTGCTCACATACTTCTGGGTGCTCTCCTCCCCAGCAAAAGCCCACTGCTCTATCCACCTCTTTTTGGATTTGGCAGCAATGCAGGGAGCAGAGGCAGTAACATTCAGAGGAGCCACTACTTCTGCTCTCACCACTCCTCTCCTGCATGGGGAAGTTTTCCTTGTACAGGTGAAGGGCAAGGCTTAAATGCAACTCCTGAATAATGAAATGAGGAGTGCTCAGTGGACTACGTGGCAGATGGCTAAATCACTTGTCTAAAACTCCAGACCACATTTTCTTCCCCTAATGATTTACCAGAACTACTAACTTTTTTCTTTTACCCTTTATTGAAGATTTGTGCTTGTTTTCTCAGCTCAGGATAAAACAATCTGTTACTGTTCTTGGTATGGTGTTGTCATTCAAAAATCATTCTGTATCAAAAGGTAAAAGCAGCTCTCTTAGTTCTGCTTTTACATTCGGTCCTCCTGATTTATGTATTAAAGGTTTCTGACATATATTTTTTTAATTTCATGTTTACTTGCCTCTCTTTGGTTAGAAGCTCACATTCTTAGGTAATAGTACAGAAATGAGAACATAGGAAATGAAACAAATTGATTTTATGAAATCTAGTGAGACTGAGTAATGGTTTCATTACCAAATACCATGGATTTTTTGGTGAAGCAAGTTTGGAAAAATCCTTTACCCAGAATTATACAATGCTTCCCTATCTCCTCTGTGTCATGTTGTTAACTTTATTTTAATTTTCTATGAAAAAAAGGTTTTCATTGAAGTACTTGTCTCTCTTATGCGCTGGCAGTCAGCTCACACAAGGGTTGATACTGCAAATGATTCCATATTTATCTGAAATTGTTTGAAGCCAAATCAGCTGAGTAGACAATGTTTATGTAGACCAGCTGATGATGCTGGAACTTATTTTTGCTGTCAACTTCACCTCACACGTGAGTTAGCAGCAGCTCTGCCAGTCGAGGCAAATGTCTTGGAAAAAGCTGTAAAACTGGCAGTTCATACAACAAAAGTTGCATTTTAAATGTCTGTCTGTAAGCAAGAAAAGATACACACAGAAATTAGATGGTAGATAGGTTCCATTGCATTTTTTAAGAATGCAATGTATCAGTTTTATTTCCATGGAGCAGGATAAAAAGAAAACATAAAACGGTTTTAAAACATGGACAAATATTCTAGATATAATTACTCAACTTTGTGAACATGATTATTGTCCATTATGAACATGGTATCCTGAACAAAGCATTCAGTCTCTTTTTGTTGGTTTGGTTTGGGGTTTTTTTTTTTACAATAAAGGCATACATTTCACACAGGTTCATGTTGTTATAATTGTGCTTTTATGAACAAATAAATAGTTAAACATTTACTTAATTACAAAGAACTAGGAAAAATATTAGGGTCAACAGCATGTCTCCCACAACATCTAGAAACTTCTTCCTCCCTCATATTTTATTTTTAGCAGTAACTTTATTCCAGTGTCCTGGGGTGCTTTGGGAGTTCTGGGTTTGAATGTTCAGGGCACACAGGGAACCCGGAGGCCCACAAAAAGTGCACACGTAGTAGAGATAGGAGTGAAAACAGAGGAACTTCCCATTAAGGGTTCACTGGTGCATCCATTTCTCAAATGCCCCTGTTACCTGTGGGGTGTTTCTCTGTTGCATAATCCAAAGTAGCTGAATATCAGGGTTATTTATGAAATCCTTTTATTTTAATTTATAGAATTTTACTTTTTTTTTTTCCTATTCTGTATTTTAAACTTTATTTGGTTTTGTCTAGAAATTCTGTAAAAGCAAGACAATACTAATGTGGAAGTACAATTGGGAAATTATGGGAACATTTATTTTATTTAATACTTGAACTCTTTATTTCCTTAATATGAGTACAGTCTATGATTAGGCTCTAATGAGTGCAAACTCTACCTTTTAAAAATATAATCTGTATGACCAATATTCCTAATTTTCATTGATCTCTTTAATTTATTTTTATTACCAGAGAAGTTGCTTGGTTACAATAAAAAAAGTTTAGGGATAATTTAATCTCTTCTTCTACCTGGATATCTTTAATGATTTGCTTCCTTGAAAAACAGTGGATGACAGTAGATACAAATAAAAACCATTAATCTCTGTATGATGCATGCTGAGTTTGGCCTGTATCCAGGAAGTATCTTACTTAAATATACTGGTCAAGACAAAAATCTTTGAAAATTACTGAGGTTTGAATACAATAAAATAAGAAGCAGGTGTCTCATTTCTACCAGAGTTACCAGAGAAGATGTGTCTTTGCAAAATCTTCATGTCTAAATTCAGGTTTAAGCTCTCTATATTGATATTTCCATATTACCCTAATTATCTTGCTTTTATAAAAAACGGATGAGTAAACAGTTAACATTAATAGTAACCAAGATCAAAACATGTACAGCAGATGCAGTAATGCTCATTGCTGCAAATAATCATCATCTGGATGATTGTATTGAGACTTCTCTATTTCCTGCATGGTACATAAGTCCAGTGAATTGGTCTGCACTTGAATAAGGTGTTTGTGGGCATTTTGGAATTGGGTTTTTAAATTTGTTTCCTTGGCCATTTTGTTTGTTTGCTTTTTGTTTGAGATTGGTAATTTTTTTTAGATTTTTTAGATTTTTGTCACCAATTTCTCTCATAACTCTGTAGATCAATGTAAGGTGCCAAATATCTCACATATTTATCTCATAGATACCTGATTTTTAGGGTCCCATGACAAAAAAAAATATCACGTTTCTGACTTTAGACATTGCATCTTTTTATCTGACTTTGTGCATGGATGCTCCCGTTTCCCTGTGCTGTTCCACACCTGTTTTATGCTGTTTTCCTGACAGCAAATGCAGGGGGCCAGTATATGGGCTTTGGCCAAGTGCAGTGCTAATGCAGTTGGGCTGTTTCTAGTGTGTAAGGTAGGTCTTTCAAGCTAGGTTGGGTTTGTTGTTTTTTGGGGATTTTTTTTGATGCATTGATATTTATAAAACTTAAATGGCCTTGGGGTTTTGTTCTTATTCCGTTTGCAGCAGTCTAACTTGGACTTACAGCAGGAAATTTATACCTACACTTACTACATTTCTTTCCTAGATAGTGTTTTCTTCTTTCCTCCTTCCAAGTGTAGTCCTGACAGCCTTACAGTTGATTTTTCAGTGAGAAAAGGCCATAATGCCTTTCTATAAAATTTTTCCAGGACTCTGATAATTTTTTTGAATGCGAAGTAGTCCCAGAATTTCTGTGAACCAATACACTTCATTTCTCCATTAGCATCATAAATTACCTAAATTCGCTGAAATCTGACCACTTCAAACCAAAAACATTTGGTAACACTTACAGGACTCCTTTTTTATTTACATAATTAGTTTAAATTGACTTTTTAAAAGTTATTCTCTATTAAATCCTTACAATGACATCCAGATCAGTATAAACTTAGCACTGTTGATTTTTAATGGCTTAGTAAGGAAATCTACCAGCTGTCAGAAATCTGAATAGTCAAGATTATACAATATTAATACCATTATCAGTTGCATTTGTTCTGCAACACTTTATTTAGGAAGTTAAATACTTCTATAATGATACTGTTCCCAATTCACCATCTGTTGAATGATGATAGGTCTTTATACAACACTTAGAGCAAAATTAATTTTGAAGTCAACTACGGTGATTTAAAAATTACTGTTTCTTGAGACATCAGCTATACAGTTTCACAAACATGTCTTTAGAAAGATAAGAGTGAGAAAACAGCCTAAAACCTTTGGGAAGATTGTAAACAAATCAGACATTACTGAAGAAAATTTAAATCAGGAAATGCTGGTGAAAAAAGCTAGAAGACACAGCCTAAAAAATAAAGAAACTTGGTAAGATTGTCAAAAAGCCCAATAACAGGGAAGTAGGAATGAAATTCTTGTAACACAGAGTTGGACACTCGGCTTAAGTATGTTAGAAATAAGTTGAGAGAGAGCACACATTCCTAAATTATCTACAAGACAGTGAGGAATTTCAGGAAGTACTTCAAGGATTATCTGCTTTTGCATTTTCTTGCCTTAAAGTTTCTTTTTTAACATAATGGTATTTTTTATTTTTAATCTCTATCAGTCACGGAGCAATGCATTTGAGATCTGACAACATTATATGGGTAAAACAAGAATGGTGGCTGGGTAAGCAGTGAACTCAATCTCCAGTTGTGGACTGATACTGCTCAAGAGTCTTTGCTTAATTCATTGCTTTCTGAACTCTCAGGCTTATACGAGAAAGGAGGGTCACAGAGACCTGGCTCATCTACATCCAGTTCCAAAGATCATTTTGGGGTGGGACTTCCCAAATGTCTAAGTTGTGGAGGGCTTTTAAATGTTGTTTTGACTGACAAAAAGAGTCTCAAAATGACTGTGATTCAATGGATGAGACTGACAAAACAAAACAGTAAAATCTCCTTCACTATTTTTTATTCTTTTGTCCTCAAAAGATTGTCTGCTGTTCTCAGATTCTGTGTGCCTGCCAATGCTTCTAAGGCAGTAGGATTCTTGCAAGAAAGTTTCTGATAAAAGGAAATGTTTAACAGAAGCATCAATTGGAATGAGTGATAAAGGAACATCCATATTTTCAAGAGCTAAAACTTTTGAGATCAAAATTCCTGAAACAAGCTAATTTGTCTTCAAAATATGCATAAAACATAAGCCTGTACTATTTTCAGGACTCAACCTCTGTGTCAGACATAGATTTCCTAACCTGCTGTGATAAAGCAATTACCTCAGGCTTTGAAGTCAGCTATGAGAAAGTTTTTAAGGATTCCATAGTCTGGTGGAGACATCTGGCTGGAAAACAGAAATTAGTGCAAATTTATTGCAATAACCTAAGAAATATTTGAACCAACAGCATCAACAAAATGACTGATACTTTTTAAGGCTGAAAATATATTTTAGAAAATAGAATAAATACACTATAAATACAGTGGATGTTTAGACCCTAAAAATAAATTAAGTTATTTATTTCTTTTGAGCTATCTAAACCACCTTCTGTTAGGCAACAAAGCCACTGAGAATAACTCTTCAGTAAAATGTAAGTATTATTTTTTTAATTTGTCTTTTACCTGTTTTATTGAGCCTGAAAGATGGAGTTAATTTTCCACATAGCAGCCCACATCCTGCTGTGCTTTGGAGTGGTAGCTGGAAAGGTGTTAGTAACACACACCAGTGTTTTGGCTTTGGCTGAGCAGTGTTTGCACAGCATCAAGGCTGTATCTCCAGCCTTACTCTCTCCAGGAGGCTGGGAATAGGCAAGACCTTAGGAGGGGATGCAGCCAGGACATCTGATGCCAACTGGCCATAGAGGTATTCTATACCATACGGTGTCTGCTCACCAATAAAAACTAAGAGAAGAGAAATTGGGAGGCAAGGCGGGTTCCATTTGCTATTATGATAGTTGACTTCCAAGAAAAATGTTATGTGCACTGAAGTCCTGCTTCCAGGCAAGTGGCTGGACTTCACTTGCTATTGGGAAATAGACAACAAATCATTTGGATTTTTTATTTATTATTCTGCCTTTATCTTGAACCATGAGGTTTTTCTCATGTTATTTTCTCCTCCACCCTGAGGAAGGCAATGGTAGCACATGTTAGTGGTCCAGCTAAAATCAACATACCATAGTCCTTATTGGCTCACAGACAGGGACATGAGGAATTTGAGATAAGGCAGAGGCAAAGGGTGGAATGCATTTGAGTTTTGTGGTAGGGTTTTGGTAACAGGGTGGCTTCTGTGAGAAACTGCTTGAAGCTTCCCCTACGTTTGACAGAACCAATGTAAACCATCTCCAAGAGAGACCCACTGCTGGCCAAGGCTGAGCCCATCAGTGATGCTGGGATGACATATCTAAGAAGGGGAAAAGCTCTGTGCAATTCAGCCAGAGGAGTGAGAACATGTGAGAGCAGCAGCTGTGCAGACACCAAAGTCAGAGAAAAAGGCTGGGCATGAGTTGCTCCAGGTGCTGGAGCTGATTCCCCCAGAGCCCGTGGTGCAGACCATGGTGAAGCAGCTGTGCCCCAGCAGCCCATTTCATTATCATACTCTGATTTAATTGACAGTAAATTAAACTAATTTCTCCAAGTCAAGTCTTCTTTGCCTTTGAGAGTAACTGGTGAGTGATCTCTCCTTGTCCTTATCTCAATCCACGAGCTTTGTGTCATGTTTTCCTTCCCCTTTCCAGCTGAGGAGGGGAGTGATAGAGCTGCTTTGGTGAGCACCTGGCATCCAGACACCTGATATCGTTCTTCTTTATTAAAAGCAGACCAAATATGTTCATAACTGCATGAAAATCCTCTTGATTCAATGATTTTCAGATATAATAGGTGGCATACATAAATCTGGATGATTTCTCTGTGCCTCACTTAGGAAGTTAAGCCTTCATATACAGTTTAAAAAAAATAAACCCCTATTTTCAAGGGGTTGAAACTTAGTGAGACAGATTTCTCCTTTACTGATTAATTTGATAATTGTAAATTTTTCCAATTTTTCTTTTACATTTCCATTAACATTTTGTCATGGTGGTTAAAACAATGTATCTTGATTTCTTTCTTTCAAAGAAAATTAAGAGCCAGATGATGCCATTTGTAGAAGGTAATTTTCATAATCTGTAACCCCCTTATTTAATAAAAATGTATTACAAATGATGCAAAGGCATGAAAAAAAACCCCAAACACCAAACTCCACATAAACACAAAACAAAAATAAAAGCCCACAATTATTTTCTTAATCTGCAAATACACTTGTATGGAAAACGGAAAAGTTTTCCTGTCTTCACTAACAGAGAAATCAATCATTTTATCTGAGCAAATGTACGGAAAAGATGAGATCATAGATGTAATCTGAAAGACCTCCTCTTTTCCTTCAGATTTGAAATATTCTTCAATCCTTGGCTTAATCCTAAAATTATACCCTTTTAACATTCATTTTCCATACATTTTTAACTTGACCCATTTTTCTCCCACCATGAATGACTCATAAAACAAATGTTACTATTTTTTCTTTTAAGTTCTCTAACCCATTTCCCTTCTAAAGGTTCTACTGACACTCAGAGATTGTGACAGGACTATCCTAGAGCCTTCAAAGATATGATTTCCTTTGGGTGGTTATGTTTTCAGAAGCAGTATAGCTTAATCTTTACCTTTTAATTTAGTGATTAACTAAATAAGAGAGAAGTTATTTTAAAGGTTGATTCGAAGTCTTGCAGTTGGTTCTATTTCCACCAAAAATATTTTTCAGTGAACAATAAATTATTAAATCACAGTTTTCACAGTTTTGATGGAAAGTATTTTTTCTTAAGGCAAAAAAATCTAGTCATTTAATTAAACAATATACTCATAAAGTGCTTGATTAAAATCTATATTTGGTGTGATATGCCACTTCTCTAATGGGACTTCAGATCATCTATTTTTCCTTTAATCTCCATTTACACAGTCTCTGCTGTCAGAGAGAAGAGTTGATATGCAATTAGCTGTTCACTTAAAGCACCTTTGAACTTATCACCTTGCCTTCTTAAGAAAAAAAACATGATAATAAAAAAGTGCCATTTTTTCATGCTGTGAATAACTGGTAGTTACAAGAGAGGTGCACAGGCTAACAACTCTGAAAGAATCCTTATTTTCTGAAGTGACTCTGTTGACTTTGAAACATGGAGAACTATTTCTAAAAAGCATTATGGACATTTAAAATGAATGTTAATCACTTCAAAAAAGTCTTTGTCTTATTTTGAAGTGACTAATGTGTTTCCTTGAAATTAAAATTTTTATCTCTCTGTACCTTTAATTTTTAACTGTGTATATATACTGTGTCAGCTTTTAGTCTAAGTGATTCGAATGCTATTACTGGGCAGAAAAATATAAATAATCTAATATAATTTGATCTTTTAAAATCATCATCCGTTTTTAGATTAAAAAGTTATGTATTTTCATCAATTGTAGAGACAGAATGCTATAAACATCTGACATTTGTAAAAATGCTGTATTCCTCAGATTATTGGGAAGACCAGAAATAAAAAAAAAATGTCACAAAATACTTCAGGGCTAAGGAGTTGACATCTAGTTTTAAACAAAACCATAGGTTTTGACTCTGTAGTAACTTTGAATGAGAAATTGTATCTAAGTACTCTGCTTTTAGGCTCGACAAAAAAAAAAAAAAAAAAAAAAAAAAAAAAAAAAAAAAAAAAAAAAGAAGATAAACATGGACAAGGAGATGAACCCAAGATGGTTAATACAAGCTTGCTTACATGGTTAGCTGGTCCTCTGTATAAAAATCCTTTTTCCAATAAAAGAGAGAGGGGACTGGGTAAGATGGTTGATAATTTTCCAGTATAAACTGGTTCTTTTCCTCCATTAAATTATTTTTTCCCCCTTAATTGCCCTAAATTTGAATTATTCTCTCCAGTAAAAAGCTGACTCCTTTTTGTACCAAAAAATTGAATACGTACAGTGATGATACAAGCAACTTTTACTGTCTGACCTGGAGGTAATATCTCACAGAATAAGAGGCGAAGAGAGAAAAGCTTGAAGTGTACATAAAGACTGGAATCTGGGGAAGGTTTTTGACAAGTCTTACATATTTTACTGTGTGTTCTCTTTTGTTAAAAGGCAAGTCTTCAGGGAATATCTCAATAGTGCTAACAAAGTCCAGTCCCTTGTATAATTGATTGAGAGAAAGGAAGGATCCTGCTTTGAATCATCCTCTGGAAGAACTCAACTTTATAGACTGAATTAGCAGCTGAGAAGCCTTTTTCCCTCTTCATTGACTATTAAAGACGAAATTAAGATCAGTGTCTCTAAGCACAAATTAATCCTTAAGAAGACCTTTCACTTAATTTAATCATGCCTCTAGAGGAAGTCACATCCCGGGATGGTTCTTCAGTGGTTCTTTAATGCAGGCAGCAGCCCTGTGTGACAGCTGGTTCAAGGGACAGAGCTGCAAAGAGAGGGGGCAAAGGGAAAAAGTAGCAGGCTGTATCATGGACTGTAAGGAAAGGATAAACTCAGGGCATTTCAAAATTATGAAAACAGAGTGCTTTGGAACACAGGACTCATTCAGAAGCACATGAATTTTCTTGCTTCAGATTGTCAAGTATTTCTGCAATTTTGTTCCCGTTGTGTAGAGAGAAACAGGACTGTGAACATATTTTTTCTAAATAGCCAGAATTGTACTGAAAAAATACACAGCTTCCATTTCCAGAGGATCCAATCAAATGTAAATTAATTACATATGCTTACAGCAAATATTTTCAAGACTGCTGATAATCTAAAATTTGTGTTCAACATGATTTTATGAACTTGGAGCTACATTGAATGTTTTCCTTCATGACTGGAAAGATTGAAAAGCTCTGCTTTGGATGTTGTTTTTTTTCCTGAGACAGTTGTAATAAGATGCATTTCTAGCCAGTGATACAGGTATTTGAGACTGCACTGAATATGCATTCCATTGCACATAGAGAGGTAAAGGCTGCTTTCAGATGGAAATTATTTTTCTCCAGTGACACTCAATTCTGCATTTATATGAAAATACAGGGGTGAATGTATGATGTCTATAAGCAGTCTTAATAATCCATGTCTCTAACAGATACAAGGATTTTTATACATATTTTTCCCTGCTAGTATATCCTGTCAAGACACTCACTAATTACTTTTAGCAAATAAGCATTGCACCTACAGCAAGGTCACTTGCATAGACTTTTTCACATTTGGTATATCTACACTCCTGCAGGCTAGCTATAACACATGACAAATTCACCAGATCACTGTATCCATGATTCACCAACCAAAATACCTGTCCTGAGGGACTGTATCATTACTGGCAAAATTTGGGAAGTTTTGCTTGCCAGAGAGACACCCTCACCTGACAGGTTATAATCACGTGTCCCACCATATCAGGCTGTGGCTTCCAGCCACTTGCTGTGGGAAGCAGAAGCAAAATGTCAAGACAGCAGCAGTCAAGGACTTAGCTTTAAACTCTTTGTTCTGCATCGGCTAGGACTCCCTGCTGCCCAGAAGTGAGCTTCTCTTTCTGACTGGAAACAGGATTGCATTCTGATATCCTGAAGTGCTCCCTCCTATTGCACATTTTTGCTCAGCTCTATTAGCAAGGTCATTTTGTGCCAACTGAATAAACTCTTACAATATAAATTATATTCTATTTAGAACACATTTATATCTATTTGAAGTCTTAATTGCACAGGAAATAATATACATTACAAAATTATGATCCTTTTGATGTCATCTAATAAAACATCAAGTAAATCACACTTCAGTCTTAAGACATGTAAAGGATATAATTAATGGTGCCAAAAGTTAATTACAACTATTTCATTAGTGTAGGACTTCTTATATTATGAAGCTCTTTATGTTCCTCAATTTGTTTATAATAGGATGTTTGCACCTTTACCAGTAGGAGAACATTATAGTAAGCAACAAAACCATATTTTTTAAACGAAATATTTTTGTCAGGAATACTAAGACAGACATCATTCTATTCTAACACAGCTCTTTTAAATGGTGAGTGCATGTGTGAGTGTGTGTGTTGTTTTGCCCAACAGTAAACAAATTCTTATAAAGAATCTCAAGCGAAAATTTGTTATTAACAATGCTTATATTTTATGAGAGTATTGTTAACTTTATTAATGTCTTAATTTGACTCGAGTTGATCAATTAATCTGAGTGTGTAACTATGGATAAGACTGGGAAGCCTTGCACATTAAAAAATAGTCTTTTTCTAAAGAGATAATGCTCATGAGTAACTAAGATCAATTAATTGAAATGTAGCACAATGACATTTTCTCAGTTTATTAATGAACATTGATTTGTTTAGTGGCTTCAAACATTTAATGCCCAGTCAGTTTCTAAGTAATTAAACATCATTTGAATAAAGGAAGGAATTTTTAGTCTATGAAAAGAAAAACAATAGACTAAATTCTCTGCATGTGTTCCTATTACTGTAACTGGGAAAAAATAAAAGAATAAAGTTAGGAATAATGTATATGGAAAGGAAAAATATAATGTGATATATGATTCTTGGCTGTTTTATCAGCTAGATCCCTAAGTCAAAACAAGAGCTTTGAAAATTAACATATTAAAAGTAGCACACTGTCCCATTTGTAAATTCCTATGTTAGCATTTCTATTAGAGAAAATCACTTCATTTCTAAATATTGAATTTTAACAAACTTTAAAAAGACTATATATCCAAGCTCTTTCTGGACTATCTTTGATTTTCACTGCAGCCAAAAGGCAAACGTTTTAAGATTTATCAGCAGAAAAGAAAATAAATATAATAAAACCTGAGCATTTCTCAGTGGAGATGAGTAAAAGTTAAATTAATACAACGAACCTTACATTGAACTAAATACAAATCTAAGCCATTGCATGCTGGACACACTTGAAAATACACATGAGAAGCACTTCAGTCTCCACTGAGCTACCCCCATATTTTGGTCTCTTTGAAATACCTCTGACAATGGTGGAGACATTGTCCCAAGGGTGGGCAGCTTCAATTCACATACTGAGGAGAGGTATTTTTATTTTTCATTCTAGTCAGCACAAAGCTGGGTGGTAACCAACAAATAGCTAACTCACCTATCATCAAAACCTCCCACTGTTTATACACCTTAACAAATAAACACATCAGCATTTATTGGTTGCAGAGTACCAAGCTGTTATTAATGAGTACTTAAACCCCAGTTTGCCAGCTACATCTCTCATTTCTCATGCTAATTAGTCCTCATGTGCAGTTCTTTCTTCCATTTGAATCTGGGGTCCATTTTGAGTTGGCAGTCAATAAGTTGGTAGTTGCAAACTCACCTTCCAAGCTTACCTTTCCCCCAGCTACTGATCAGTTCTGCTCCACGTTGCACCACACACTCCTGGTGGCTCTCATCCAGACAGCCCATTCATCTTTTGATTGTCTTCATTCTTCCTTAAAAGAAAAGATTAGCCAAACACACAGTGTTCACAGTGCAACTTCGTTATCATAACTGCTCATCTATAGCTACTGATTAACAGCTAAAAAAAAACCTGCAAAGTCTGATCCAAATCTTTAGGGGCTCAAATCTTGGGAAGCTCGATATCAGAAATACTCCCTTTGGTACTGCTGCTGGGTATCAATTCTCATACAATTGAAATCAAAACAATACGGGCTGTTGCTCACCTGAAGATAAACCCCTTGCAATCAACCATTGCAGTGCACATCGAATAAGGCTCTTATATGGGAAGGCAATAAAATGGCACATATCTGTCTGTGCTGTGATTCAACTCATCCTATATGTGTCAAAACCAAATTAATTCTTCCTAAAAGTGTTCAGCTTGAACTTAGACATCCAAAATTAAGAAGTATATATCTTAGTCTGTGTGAGTTTGAAACAAGTTCTGTTTAGGCTGGTCCTCTTGCTGAATATCTACCAACAAGGAAGCTTTTTTCAGTAGTGAAACGTTTTGTCCTCGTGGGTAGGATACGTCTCACTTAAGTTTAGACAACTACAATTGAAGTAGTTTGCAATGCTTACTTAAGAGTTAATAGAGATAAATAGGCATCCTGAATCAGACTCATTGCCTATGAAGACAGTCTGGACAAATAATCAAATGTAGACGTTCTAATTCACTTATTTGGATTTGAAATACATTCCTGATTGCAGATATAATGTTTGCAGTGACAAACAAAGGCATCTCTCTTTTCTTTTTCTCTCTCCTCACAAATTCTTATTCCTTACTATATTATGAAGATACTTTGCAGTCCTATTAAGAGTGATTAAATACTAGCTTAAGTAGATAATCAATGTCTGCTAAGACAGATTACCTTATTAAAGAGAAATTTCATTTTAGCCATCTCCAAAAACTGGGACATAGTACAGAATAAAAACCCAGGGCAACCGTCAAGGTCACGGTCAGAATGAAATGCATCAGTCCAAGCATAAGCAGAAATAACTACACACAAATAGCCCAAGTAAAAGTAAAAAGCACAGACATAGGGGTAATTTATGTCTCAACACAGGCAGAACAAGACTATGTTTTATGAATCTCTTGCTTAACTTTAAATGACCTCTTCGCTCTGCAATTAAATTATCCAGAAAGGAAGAACATTTAATTCATTATAACAGGGAATATTTTTTTTTATGCTCATGACAAAGCTTGTACTGAGACATAATCAATTACTTCAGTTGACTGCTTAAATTCCAAGAATTTTCTTTCTCTCTGACTAATGGAAGTTACATTTTTCTTTTTTTCTTTTTTTTAATGTCTTCAGACATCATCTGATATGTTTCTTTAATGATGCCAAATTCATATGACATTTTGCTCCCTCTGTCATACAAGTGGGTCCCAAAGAAAACTTTTTAATGAACCCTAACTTGTGCTTAAAAAGCAAATACCAAATGAGGGGTAAGAACTTGTGTACCATGAAATTGGACAAACCCTGACATTTTCTTTGTTCATAATCCTTTTGTGCATTAATAATACCTCGATAAGGGCTGGCTGTAGGGGTTAACATGAAAGTCATAGCTGCCCAGAGAGTATCTTCCTTGATTCTAATGGTCCAAAAGAAAGGATTGGATCATAGAGGATGCACCAGATATTCAACCCCCAGCTGATCAGCTGGGACTCTTTGGCAAGTCTCTGTCTCTTAGCCTGTCTGAGCCCCCCTCAAGGGATGAGAACTTCTGCAGAGAGAAGATACAAGATCATAGAATCATAGATTCATACAATCATAGAATCATTTGTATAGAAAAAGACCTCCAAGATTGAGTCCAACTGCTAACATAACACTGCCAAGTTTACCCTGAAACAATGTCTCTAAATGCCACATGTCCACATCTTTTAAATTCTTCCAGGAACAGTGACTTCCCTGGGCAGCCTGTTCCAATGCTTGACAAACCTTTCAGAGAAGAAGTTTTTCCTAATATCCAATCTAAATTTCCCCAGGTGCAACCTGGGACTATTTCCTCTCATTCTATCACTTGAGATTTGGGAGAAGAGACCAACATCCATATCGCTATAACTTCCTTTCAGGTTGTTGTAAAGAGCAATAAGGTTTCCCCTGAGCCTCTTTTCTCCAGGGAATTTTTGGAATTGATCATGACTGCATTCAGTACCTCAAAATTTCACTTCCCCAAATTCAGATCTCCTGTATACCTCACATCTTTGTAACTCCTACATCTGCAAATGGGTGTGGCAGCAAAAGAAGGAACAAAAATCAGGAAAGATATCAGTGTCGTTCCACCCATAGACCACTGAGATTCTCATGTCTTTAAAGCATAGAGAGTGTTCAGGGGTAGTTGTAGAAGGGAACACATCTCACAGGACAGGATGACATTATTGCTAAACAACTGGCTTCCATAGGCTACCTGCTAATTGATACTGCTTAAAATTTAGAAATGAGAAGGTTGGTTTTTTCAGGACAAGGGATGGCATACATGACCAAAAAATTTAGTCCACAGCTTCCCCACATATTTTGGCATAGATTGCCACAGCATCTGACACTTTTATATGAACTAAGGCAATGTTACAAAAATCCACCTTTTGTCTCTGATCCTTGTATAATCAGTGTCATTCTACAACCTGGGTAGAAACTTTCAAAGGCTGACAGAAAGAACAGATACAATTTTTTGTACCTGTCTGCTGCTCCTATTACTTATTTCTGTAGAAAGATGTATCTTACTCATGCCTCCATCTGCAGAACTACCACCTTTACACTGATTTCTGTGATAAATGTCTGATAACTGGCCCCTTCAATCACATGTACAGATGGGAGAGAAACTTTTCTTTTGTAGGCTTAATGCATGGAATAATAATAGGTTATTTGAATCATGCGAGCTTCATAGAATAATATGGTTATACATGCTATACTAGAGCACTGATATCTCCTTCTGCTCCTTCGCCCTCATACCGAGTATCTCCCTATATTCCTTTTTTAATATACTTTAGTTATGTTCTTAAGACGCAGACTGTGTCTGCTTTTGTTAGGCAGAGGATGAGAGAGGAGGAAATGACTCTATTTCTACAACAAACACACAGAATGATTTTTCATGAAGTTATCAAAAGGAAACATTTGAACAGATTTTGGTACCATTTATGAGCAAAAGCATGTTGTGCAATAGACAACTGTGGTCTGTTGTCCAACAAGTGAATAAGACAGAGGCAGATGGCAATGCATTAACTCTGACGTGTTTGTTCCAAGGCGCCCAGCGCCAGCTGCCCTCACCAGAACTTCCCAGTATTAACTTCCTTCTCCTTCCCGGCCCCTTGCCACCTAGCGACTCCACACCGAGTCACGGCTTTGAAGCTGTTGACACGGAGAATTACAGCCTGCCGAGGGGACACGGGCTTGTTTCTGAGTGCTTAAGGATGTAAAACTGGCCACGGAAACATCCACACGCAGAACATGAAGCACAGCTTTACTCTGAGAGTAATTCTTTCTCACACTCCCACGGACAAAGAAGCAAACCAAAAAAGTCTGATGTACCTGAATTATGCAAATTTTTGTCTTCCAATACTTGTGCCTGTGGAGCACTAAAACAGAGATCAGGTCATTCAGACTTTAAAATAACAACAACAAAAGCAAAACAGCACGTCTGCTGAAACAACAAGGAATAAATCCAGTCAATATCTAAAAATAACAAACATTCTCTTTTGACTTCCTAAACATTTTACTTAACTTTCTTATTTATCTCCATACATTTTAAACTTTTTAAAGTCATGGTTTTAGTCATATGAGTTCCGGGTTTTTTTTTTTAAATTTTTACATTCTCAGAGAACACAAAAAGTGGTGAAGAGCACCCCTTCCTGACTGCAATCTAAGGCCATGTTACAGATATGTTTCACCTTTTGAACACATTATCACATTTCTTACAAAGAATAGCAAGGGCATGCTTTTTTTTATATATATAAAATTAGAGATATTTAAATAATTATCTTAGCAGTTTTACCTGTAACAGCAACCCTAGAAACTCACCTACTGATTTCCTTGTCATAGCTTTAAAATTAAAACTCTTGTGCCTGAGAAGGTAGTTCTAAGAAGACATGTGGTGATCTCTGGATTCTTCCTGGTTAGGAAACAAAAAACCCCAAATAAAATAACACTATAGGGTACTTGTGATGCTTATCAAAATACTGTGTCTGCTTTCTCTCAAGTGAATTTTGATTGAACACTGTCTGAGAGGTTCTTCATTACACAGGCAGTCCAGACATTAGAGATTCAGCATGACTTTATGTAATGCAGATCAGAAAGCATTTGATGGCAACGTAATATTTGAAATGCAATGAATAATTCACTATGTGGATCCAGAGCACCATTTTCTAACTTGCTACGTTAATAAAATTAAATTGCAAAGAATTATCATCTCTAGACAAAACAGTATACCAGACCAAATCAAAATGACATTTATCATACACTACTGTTAAAATATCTTGTAAATGAATCTTGTAATATATTCTCCTTTGAGGGTGTGTTACTGTGTGACTGGTAACATAATTATGCCATGTTTGTGTATAATATTTTTTTCATCTGACAACTCCTAGCTTGCTACCCTATAAGGAGCTTCCCTAATCAACATCAGGGAAGCTGAGGTCAAAAGAAACAAAGAATCTGTTAATTATTTCCCTCTTGCCTGATTCACCTGCAACTGCACAATATTCAAACCAGCCTGTATTACAAGATTTAGAAATTCAAATCTGAAACATTTTTTTCCTGCTCTGTGCACATTTTTTAAGGTTCATACATACCATGACTCCACACTTTTAATGATAAGAGGTATTTCCTTGCCAAGCAGTTGAATGCTTACAGATGTTCCAGGCAGCACTCCATGAGCAGCAGTATCCATAATCCTATGTCCTGTTAAGATCAAGTGTAACTGCATTTTAGAATTTGATCACTTGGTCTTATTTGCATAGGATATGACCAATCAAAATTCCTTACTTTACAGTATTTAAGCTTAATTCTTCCTCATCTATCAAGTCTAAGGTTTACAAACATGCCTAACACGTAATTCTGTGAGTAAATAAAAAATTCTCAAATATCTAAACAGAAAGCAAGTTTGTAATGCGAAAACAAACCTGGACTGGTGTGACACACCTAGCCTGACAAAAGAAAGAATGGGGGAAAGGCAGTTTTGTGAAGCTCAAGCTCGTTTAATTCAGAGGCTAAATATTCTCCCACAACTGTTGGTTCTCCTTCAGCCTGTCATGGGCATCAGTCTTGATAAATGGGAGGATAGGAATGATTCATCCTTCCTGATGCTGTGCTCTACAGCTGACCTCAGCCTCTCCTGAGAATTCCCAGAGTCTGCTGAGTTTACTGGTATAACCTATGGTTCCTAACTAAAATTTTGAAATAATTTTTTACTGCAACTTAAATATGTTATATATATGTATCTTGGTGAAGTGATATCAGAGAGGCTAATGAGGGCAAGAAACACTGCATTGTGAAGGGAATCTGCCTTTGCAAGGCTATTTGTTCATTTGCTGTTTAAAAACAGCTGTTTTACAGGAGAAGGCAGCAGCACACAGTGTAATACACCACAGGCTGTCAGTTCTGTGTTTACTAGACAAGGACAATGCCAGTCTAATTTTAATGATAAGCTATTCTGGTTGAAGCTAGGCAGAACAGCTTCCTCCAGCTTCTTTGCAGGTGTGGCAGGTTGGAGAAGATCTCCCAGGGTTTGACAAACTAACAGAGTTGTTGATAACTTCCAGAAGCCTCAGAGAGGAAAAGAAGGAGAAGGAGAAATAGAAGGCGAAAGAGGAAGAGAGAGGCTTTGCTCTTTTATTGCCAACTCTGGCAGAAGAACAAGATCCTGAGCTCCTTGTAGTCTGTTTACCTACAGATTGGAGAGTTTTGCCAAATGATAACAAAACTGTGGCAACTCTTGCCTGGAATCTGGTACTTTTTGGTTCATGGCAGCAGTATGGTGTCTCACTTAGGCCCTGAGTGGGATGAAAGTTAATAATCTCTGTAACAATTTAAAAGTACAGGTCAAACCTACCAGGGAATCACTTTATTTGCCTAAAAGGCAAAGTTCAGACCTTTTTACAAATAGGTAGTAGGTTAATAGTGTGATTCAGGCCACCATTTTTTTTCCTGAATCCAGAAGAAGAACTACATGTTGTCTACACTGGAAAGCAGGAGAGGCTCGCACCTGATTATCCCACCACATAAACAAACATCCCACTGGTTCACTATTCAACTGTACCAGCCAGCTTTTTTCCAAGATTAAACCTTAGCTGGAGGAGGGATATAGTCAATTCACAAACACATAAGGACAAACCTATACTAGGATTGCTTTCCTCCCTTCTTCACATCCTCCAACACAATCCAAGGACGCCTTGCAGTCTCAAACACACCTGAAAGCCCTTATGCCTTCCCCAAGGCATGCAACCAACACCTTTAGTTTCTCTCTAAGATTCCGCTCTGGTGAGCTGCATCACAGCCCTGCATTAATTCAGACATCCTGGTGGAACCAGAAGGGTGGGCAGTGCAGACTCTAGGTGAAGACTGTAGGTGAACTCTCTGGGACCATACCTTATAGAGCAGCCCAGTCTTCCCTTTCATAACACTCCCCATGTTCCAGGACATTTTAAACAAGTTAATCATGCCATACCTAAGGAAAATGATCTTGCTTGAGCTATGTTGCAGTTCAGGGATGGAAACGGAGGAGCCTAAATTGCTTTCCAGTCTTTGGTACTTAGGGTAAAACTGGAGATCTCAAAGCAAGTTCACATGAATTCTAACACAGCCAGGGAGCAAAAAAATACACAAGTGACACTGAGTAAACAGCATCAGAGCAATGTGAAGAAGGCATGTCTTAAAGACCTAAACTTTGTTCAGGTAGCAAGCTTGGAGTTAAAGAATAATGCACTCTACCACAAGTGACTAGTTACATAAAACTTTTGTGTGAAATATTAGCAGGCTGAGTGCTAAAGAAAGCATGAATTAAAAACATGGGTTGTATATGAAGAGTATTAAATTAACTACTTCTAGGCTGACACATTATTAATATTCAATGTTATATCACTACTGTGTATCACTGTACATACACATTAGTAATCTAAAACTGAACAAAATAATACTAATTGGTTAAGAACTTTAAATGAAATCAACATAACCATGAATATGATTGTTTTTTTTTAAATGCAGTAGACTAATGCAGTCCAGGCAGAGAAAATTAAATAGTAAAACATAGCAGGGAAATAGTGTATTAATTATGCATTTTCAACCTACAATGCCTACTTATTTCAAAACAGCAGATTTCAAAGCACAGTAAAGAGCTTATATAAATGAACAGGTCGTGGTGCAATAGTTTCACCCACTTCACTGCATTTGTGGTAGCTGCTTGTATAGAGGCTCTTAGCTTATGTTGAAGTAAATCTAGCTAGCTTAGCCTTGTTTCATTAACTTTATACACAATGGGAACTTTTTTCATGTATTTGAGCTTTCCCTGACACCTAATTTTTAGATTAATGCACATCACTGAAGCATCACAGCCAGAGAGTTACAAAAGCCTACCCAGATTTGAAAACATGAACATTATTTTAACCTATATTGATTGAAAGAAGAACTCATGGGGTCCTACCATTTACTGTTTATCTAGGTAAAATAATTAAAATGTATGACAAAGAAAGTGAAAAAAAGATACAATAGAAAGTGAAAATATGCTACACATATTTTACTAGACCAAGGGATATCTTGGTTAGAGTAGTGCTCTCTATCACTGTTAAAACTCCTTCACCTTATGAAGCTGTCTTCAAGGACACAACAGAAGGACAAGATGCTGTCCAGAGGGACAAACGAGAGGTGAGCCAACAAGAATCTAATGAAGTTCAGTGTGTCGAAATACGAGATGCTGCACCTGGATGGGTACAGTCCTGCATATGAGTACAGATGGGAGAATAAGTGATTGAGAGCAGCCCTGTGGAGAAGGTTTTTGGGGGTTGTCATGGATGAAAAGCTGAACATGGGCCAACAGTGTGCACTTACAGCCTGGAAGGCAAATTACAACCTGGGCTACATCAAAAGAACTGTGGGCTTCAGGCTGAGCAACGGGATTTTCCCCCCTACTTTGCTCTTGTGACACCGTACTGGGTACAGTTCTGGGCTCATCAGCAAAAGAAAGAAGTGGATCTATTATTTCTGGTCCAGGGAACGGCCATGAAGATGATCAGAGGGATGAAGCACCCTAATAAAGCAATCTTATGCAAACAGATTGAGAGAGTTATGGTTCAGCCTGAAGAAGAGGAGGGAGAGACCTCATTGCTGCCTCCCAGAACCTTAAGGTGTGTTCAGGGCTAAGCGTTCTATAATGTATATAGTCTCAGCACTTTAAATATCCCATTGTTTTTATAATTTTTTAATAATTTTGGACAAGTCAGCCCATTACCTTTTATACTGATCTCTATAGCTTCGCTTTCTTCTCCCATAAATGCCGTCCCTTTTTTCTGCCAAACTACTGCATCTGAAAATTTCCAGTATATGGCACCTTCCTCTTAGTACCCCTCAAACAAGTTGCTATCTTCAGATCATATTTTGAAAGGGCATTCTCTCTGCAACAATCCTTAACTGGCATCTATTAACTACCCAGAGAAGTCTTGAATTTTCTCAACAAAGCTAAACTATTAAACTATGTGATTTAGAACTAAACTAACTATATTTTAAATATGCATTATTTAAACTACTTCCTGTTATGATAACAAAAAACATTTTAGAAGACACCAGCACTTCAGCGTTACCTTTGTAGAACATTTCTGTAGCTGTTCCTTTAAGTAAAATGGACGTGGACCAAATGAAAATATTTATGTCTAAGCAGAACCTCGCAGAAATATGTTGTATATGACTAGGAAAGGAAAAATGATCAGGGCTTGGAAGAATAACAGCAACAAGAGATATCACTATCAGAAATAAAATTAAATGTAGACAGGAACATCAAACAAGAATGTTGTATTATAAATAACCATGTCCCTAACTGAATTCATAAATCAGACTTTACTTATCTTTAATCTCTCTCTTGAGCATTGTAGATGTAGCTTCAGCTGCCTAACTACAGCCCTGACTGGCATTTGATCCCTGGGACAGTCCGGTCAGCCTTGAAGCAATGCATTCTTCCTCGCATTAATCCACGCCCTGGACCAGGTTTAGGCTTCATTTCTACTCTAAGCCATATCTCTTTCCAGGCTGCTATCAAATGACTTTCCTGGTTCACCTCGAGGAAAGTGTTGAGGCTGTGCATTCTGCACGGTTGCTCGGCGATTGTCATGCAGCCAGCGCAGTCCACCCTGGCACCGGCCCATTAAGGCTCCAGTCGTGCCTCCAAGGTCTGCCCCTGTCGGCATTTCATCTTCAGCTCCCACTTCAGCCCAACTCCCTCTGCCCGTTCCATGAGCCTTGAAGGTCACTCGGTCAATAAAAAGATCAAAAGTGAATAATGAAGCCTAAATGTACAAAAAGGCAGAGGAAAGAAAGCAATACAATTGTATGACAGGAAATAACTGACACAACTTTTGCCAGAGAAGTGGCTATAAAGTCAGTTAAAGCTAATAAATAGACGGCTGCTTTTATTACTTACAGATTTCTTATGCATAATGTTTCTTAGCTGATGCCTTTCTTCCCCATCTGCAAAAGAAAACAAGTAAACAACTTGATTTCATTTTTGCATCTATCACTTTCCTTAATGATATTTTTTTTGCCTTGAAAATGGCAGTATTGACCAAAAATATTCATTCTAAGTGCTCTTGCAAATTCCCTGCTTCTCTGAGTTCCTTATCTGACTGCCCATTCTTAGCTCAAATATAAGCTATTTTTCTTTCAGATGAACTATATATGTACATTGAAATGCATTTTGTGCTATCTCGAATACTTAGCCATCAATACATTCAGGCAACCTCCCACTAAACTGTTCAAAGCATCTTTGTTTCTTAGCATTTTTAGAATGTTTGCTTCAAATTTCCTATAGCTGTTAATTATTGTTGAAATACAAAAATTAAAAAATGAATGATAGAAATAGAAGAAAGCTGGTGCACAATAGAGCTGAAGAAATATCAAACCCAAAGATTTGTCTCCTGTTGTGCATTACCTATTTTAAAAACAATTAACACTGACATGCTTCCTTTACATGAAAAGAAGCCTTTGGTATAAAATTATTTGTATTAATTGCACCACAATTTTAATAATACTACACTTATAAATAACCACATTAAAATTACACCAAATTAAATTAAATATGAAAAAAATCTGATTTATGAAGTCTCTGAGTAGTGAACTGCTATAAAGTCATAGAAACAGTGGTCAAGCCAATAAGTAAGAATGACGTATAGAAAAGAGAGAAATATAAAAAAGGATTAAATATATACTACACCTGGGTTCATTAGTTCTTAAATTGATAAATGCAATATGCGCAGATTTAAAACAATATTTGCCCCCATTATAACAAAAAAAATCTGGGTCCAAAAGCTATGCACCTCTGTCCTTTTTTGAAAGACTTCTCCCTACAGTCCTGCCTAATCTGCCAACTAATTGGAATGAAAGCTCAAAAAATACAGGAAACTCCTGGAGCAGGAGGCCACAAAGACACTGAGAGGTCTGGAGCATCTCTCTTATGTGGAGACACTGCTGAATCTGGGCCCGTTCAGAGAAGAGAAGACTGAGAGGGGATCTCATCAAAGCACATAAATATCTCAAAGGTGTGTGCCAAAGGGATGGTGCCAGGCTCTTTTCAGTGGTGCCCAGTGACAGGATGAGGATCAATGGCCTTAAACACCGGGAATTTCACCTCAAATGAGGAGGAGCTTCTTTACACTGAGGGTGGCAGAGCACTGGAACAGGCTGCTAAGGGAGAGGGAAGTCACAGAGACCCTCTCTGAACACAGTCAAAACCCACTGGGACACGTTCCTGTGTAACCTGCTCTAGGTGACCCTGCCTTGGCAGGGGAATTGGTCTAGACGATCTTCAGAGGTCCTTTTCAACCCTAAAACTTCTGTGCTTTTGTGATTCTGTGAATGAGACAACAGAAGGTAATAAATATTAAATCAATTAAATTAGGTTTTGAGGACCGTTTTTAGCAAAAGTCATATGAAGAGCGTGACATGTCAATGGAAGCATTTCGGAAACAAATGTAAAGAAGAGTGGCAGTTTTCAGTCTTCAAATCTTACAGTGGTGGGGACTTAAGAAAAAAAGGATATACAACAATTAAAATCTCTGTCAAACCAAGTGCAAATGAGAAAAAAACATAATAGATGCTTACTTCAGCTACATGTATCAAGAAATAAATCCACATCAGGATTCCCCTGTGGATTAGCACATTATGCCTTTTGGGGATCCCATTTAATTTTATTTCAAACTGAATTTAGCCATTTGCTTTCCTAAATAAAATTGTACCTGCATTTCGTGTATCTTCCATGTAACAGAAGACAAAAATGCACTTTCCCAGTGTGTTTCATTATTATTATTAACAAACATTTATTCAGTGATCAGTTTTCTACATTTTTTTTCCTGAAGTAATGTAGTGAGAAAGGCTACCAGCATTTAAAGGAGTTCATCATTAATAACTGATTTTAAATAAATGAGTACAGGAATAAGTTCTTGATGCAACTGAATATTTAGGGCTGGACACAATCTCAAAGTGAAGTGGAAGAATTACTTCAGGAAGCTAAGTGTCTATTAAGGACACTTTGACAACAAGAATGTGGATATTTGCTAAATATGTAAAATGAATCTTCACTTGTTGCACATTCTGTGCAACACATGACTTTGTTCTGAAAGACTGAGTATTATGTGGAAATAAAACAGACTGGTCATCTGCAGCTGTATTCTTATCTTATGCAAAATATTTTTCTGCCTAAACACAAGTGGAAAAATAATTATTTTTTCGAACTTTTGCTTTATTAGTGGACAGTCTTGAATTGCAATTTGTGACAACAAACATCAAGAATATTTGAGCCAAATTGCTATATCGGAGAACTGCAAGAGTTAATCCCATAATGAAAAATTGTATATAGGATTAAAGCAAGATTTCAGAAAGTTATTTGACAAGTGAACAAGAGTCAACTCCTGAACTTGGAACTCCAGTATTGTATTTTCTGTCTGGGCCTTAACATCCATGACTTCTGAGTGCTCATTCAGTTCATTTCAGAAAAGTCATGACAAAAGACTAATTCAGTTCTCTCACAGTCACTTTTGATAGATGAATAGGTTTTATTCTGACACAGCTATTAAAATCAACTTGGAAAATTGAAAAAAAGAATGCTTTTGACTGTCATACAGACAGTTGTTCCCTGATAGCTCCAATTCCAATTTGCAAATGTCTTTATTGCAGACCTTCAGTTTCCTTGCCATTTTATTTTGAAAATTAATTAACAAACACACATAATAAATGCGTAATTTAAAAAATTCATTTGCTCTTATGTTACTGTAGATATGAAACTTGAGGAGAAAACCATAAGCTTATTGTAAATGTTATGGAACAAAAGGGTAAGCACATACTTAAATGTCAAAAATTATTCTCAGTGTGTCTCAAGGCAGTTTTAAATGCCTGGTTTTGTTAATGTGATTAATGCGCTACCTTTAAAAAGATATTCACAGACAAAAAGTGTGGCAATAAATTTGGTTACAAATATCTAGAAATATTTCTGATTCTCTTCTTGATTTCTGTTAACTCTGCCTATAATCCCTGACCAATATTGGTCCTTTAAAAGTTCCAGAATGTAGACTCTGCAGTTTCCTCAGTGTTTAAATTGGGCCATTTTCATATTGTAAAGTAAATCTCTTAAATTAAAATGAAACCCCACACAGTCTGTGTATTAAACAGATGGAAAATGTTTTTCTTCACATCTAGCACTCACAATTGTACCTTAGCATGCTTGCACTGCATTACAGGAGCATTTCACGGAAGGATCATTACAACTGCAGCCTTCTGGACTCTCTCTACCTGGTGTTTATCTACTCTACAGTGCAGGTGAAAGCATTTCTACCACGACCACACAGGAAGGAGCTCTACCATAAAAAGCAAAAAGGGGTACATCCTGTGCCATTGGGACAGTTTTCCTATTCATGTTTCCAGATAATAATTACATTTTTTGTAATTGCATTACATTAGTTACTGCTGTTTACATTCGATCCTAATACATTTTTGCATAATGTTACTAAGGCTATCATTCTTATTTTGGTGAAGCAGTGCAGAATTTAGAGAACTGTGCCTTGTTTGAATTCAGGATCAGTTTCCAGATTATTTATGCAGTTTATCAAGAAAATTATGGGTTTAAATCTTATCCAACAGTGTGCTTTGAGAAGCTTCTAGGTGATAAAGATATATTCTTTTCTATCATGAAGTGTTTCAAGATATTCAAATTTAAACACCTAGTAGTGAGAATTCATTTTTCCAAAATGAAATATTTAGACAATATTCTAAATAAAGGAGATAGAATAGAACTTTTCCAAAATAGTGAATTAATATGTTGATAAATTATCAGTGTCAGTGCTCAATACTTAATTCAGCAAGAAGTGACACTTTGGAGTAGTCAAAATAATTTGCTAATTATGACTAATTTAAATAAAAATATTAAAGGATATATTCTCAGAATGAGTTGTTCTATCTTCAAACCAATATATGTCATATTTTAAATTAAGAATTTTAACATATTGTTTCTTTTGAATATTCATCTCCATTAAAACCAGAAAGAGCTTAATAACTTAAAAAGGAAACTAATATTTTTATATGACAAAAAGAAAGTGTAGATTAGTCAGATTAGCATAGTTATTAGTCAGATTAGCATATTTATCATGTTTCAAAAAGAAAAGGGAGGAAACCCAGCAGTTTGATCCATGAGAAATGTATTTCCCACAGTTATTTGGAGAAACATTGAGTATTACACAAACATTTTTAATATCTTATCGTATTTATCATAGATATTATATTTTTATTGTCACATCATAGTATTGAAATCAGAAAACTTCCATTCACATTTTTTAAATGCTGGTAATTGTAAAATTAGTACTTTAAGAGTTGGTCAGAAACCATGTCAGATATTTTAAGTAATGTTTTTAATAATACAGTTCAATTCTAACATCAAAGATTAAGGCAGACATAACTAAGATAACCCTTCATTTTCTTCTTCTCTGTTCTCCCAATAAATATTCTGCTACTGCTACCTCAGGATAAATGTCATAGTTAGCCAAATAAATATATAAGAAATTTTATTGGAACAAATTGACAAAGAATATAATAAAATCAGCCCAGTGTGCAAACACTGCCGCACCTTTTGTGACAAGTCTTATTCAATTATGGGCTGACTATTCAATTTGGAATAGCAATGAACAACAACCAATTCACCACAGCAGTAGCTAATTCTTCATCATCCATTCCTTTCATTCCACATTCTTTGGTCTGGGAACTCACCTCAACACCCAAGCAAATATCTCTCCTATCACCACTAGGGAACTGGGGCCTCTTTGGCAAACGGCAGCAGAAGTTTTCCCTCGCACAAGCCCTGTCAGAGCAGTGACACAGCCATGCAGGTGGCAATCCCACTGTGAGACCCAGGAGTCCAGCATCTTCCAGCTGCATGTCTGGGAAAGCATTAGACACCTTCATGGCCCCTGCGATTGCCATTGGGCACCTGTCTTTTGCTATCACAGGTGCAAAAAAGGAGACTTCAGTGTGTTCTAACAGTTCTTTTGGTGAGAGACTAGGACTGCAAAATGACCTGGGGAGCTGCACATATCTCAAAAGCAGTCACAGACAATGCGGTCAACACCTTAATTTATGCATTTTAGTTTTATAATTTCAAGACAGCGCTATGAAGAGGCAGCAGAGTTTTTCTGCATTTAATAGTTTCAAATGTTTGCAAGATGACTGCAGTCATTTGGTTACAGTGAAGAGGACTGCAGGAGCACTACCCAGTAGTATCAATGCCTTGAGAGACTGACCTAGAAACAGAGGCTAGATAGTGCTAAAGGAATAAAGTAGGTATTTATTAAAAGACCATCAAAGGACACACCTTGGATAGTACAAGAGCCCAGCTATGGCTACACCCAAGATGGACAGCGTGTCACAAGTTCTCAGACTTTTATAAGTTTTGGTCTATTTACATATTAGGGTTAATTGTCCGATTACAGCTTCAGATTATGCAGTCCCATACTCCCAGATTGCTCTCCTCAATTCACTGTTTATAGTTTTTGGACCTGAAGCTGCAAGGGTGTCCTTGGTTCTTGAGTCTAACTCAACTGTGAAGGGAACTTGCTAACGCTTTATATGAAGTTCAGAATTATATACTAATATAGTTCAGAATCTGGAAAATATGAAAGCTAAAACTTACGATATCAGTATAACAATTATCTACAAGTGAAATATTTGCCACAATTAGTTGTGTGGTAAGAGCAGATATTTATCAATATTTTAGGAGACAAGTCCTAACAAAAAACAAAAGGCTTGAGTATAGGTCTTCATGGCAACAACAAAGGTTTAGCCACGACCTGGGACTCTACATTTACTGTATAATAGACAGGTAATATGTGGTTATTCCTGAGAGGAGCAATCTGGGAGCTTAGAATTAACTCAGCTAGAGTCTTGGTGAATCGATGTGCTGTTCTTTCCTGAGTACTGCTAATACTGACTGCTTTGAGTTGTTCTAAGGAAAAGACAAAGGACCATTTATTGTAAACCACCTATGGAAATGAACACTGTGAAATCAAGAAATTAATTGCTGAATTCCTACATTTCACTTCTTAGATTTCAACAGCACTTTCTCTTGAAGATACCACGAGCTACATAAGAATTTGTAGCTATCATCAACAGATCTTATTCCCATATAAAAGCAGAGCTATTTCCCATTATGATTTCCTCCTGGAAATACTCCCTGCAGGAGGATAAACATATGGTAAATGTGAAAAAGTTAATTGCCTATATATTGGCTGTAAAAGTTAATTAGCTGCATAGTCTTCCATATATTGATATTTTAACAATTTACCTTCAGATGTCAAAACTGATGCTTTCATTTTCCTAGGTCTGTTACCTCAAAATTAGCTTTCAAAAAAGTTCGATGCAATAAACAGATCTTTCTGTCTAGAGACTGCATGCACCTTACAGAGCAGTTAAACTCTTTTTGTCAGTCAATCCAGTGAAAAGAAGTTCATCCTTAGGATTCTTGCCATCTGATTGCAAATAGTCAGTCAAAAGCTAACCTGGGAAAAATACTTTCTAAGCCAAGTCACTTGTCTGAATAAATTGCTTGTCTGGCCGTATAACCATAAGAGCTCAAGAAAAAAAAAGGGAGGAAAATAGTGTCAGACATGATTTGTGTGGCCCTAATCTGCCAAGAAGCCACAGCTTAGTTCTGATATTATGCTGTTATGACTACTTGCACTCTAATTTAAATAGTCTTGTATTCAGGCTTTGAGCAAGTGCCAAAATATGGAGTATGTGGGAGAGAGGAGAGTTTCAGCTCCAAAGACCCCTTAGAACAGTGCATCAAAGACCAAACTGAGATATGCAGACACCTGGTAAGGGCCACAGCCACACTCATTTTCTCCAATTCTCATGCTGTCTGCGATACAACACATGGCTAGTATCAGGCAGAAAATTATCACTCTTCTTCATTAGAAGCCCAATAGGACAAACCAGATTTTGAAATTCTGGACAGCTGAACAGAAACTATCTGTGGCCCCATGCCCTTTGAGAGTCCCTTAGTTATGCTTCTGGGAAGGGTTGCTTATGTAGGAGGATGTGGATCCCACTGAATATGCCAAATAATTGAAAATGAGGTGCTAAATAATCTAACACTGTACATTCTGTTGGGTTTAGGCCCGACCAAGTTTGGCACCATTCTGAATGTCACACTGGTCAAAATTCTGGGCAGTGCCAACAAACACTGTCAGGACAGAACTTATAAGTTAATCCTTGATTATCTGCAGCACTCATGTTTTAAACCAGTCCTTCATGTCTTTTATGGACTGCTCCACCTAGCTGTTTCCCAGACAAAACTCCTGTAGAGACAGATAGACTCAAGAAGTCTGGAGGCAAGACAGTCTGCATCATTTGGCTCTAATGTTCTCTTAAAGTATTATAATAACTTATTATAACAGTATATTAATCAATTGTTTCTCTTTTACTTACTGGAGCCTCTGGACCTGTCAGCGAGACCCCTGAGATCTTTAATTAGCGAGAAATGGACAGCCTAGAGGAAGTCTGGTAAAATCTGGTCTATGGGAAGGTTCTTTACTCCTCTTTCTTTTGGGAACAGGAAAGAGAGAAAGGGGACTGCAATGAAAAAAAATTATTTTTGCATTTGCATTTTTTTTTATGTGAGAACCTTACAGTAATTATGAATTTCATGTACACATTCAACTTACATGTGAAAGTTCACATTTCCTTTGTGGCTGAGGGCTTAGAAGACACATTGTCAATGGCAGAACATGTACTAGATCACCACACACTCCCTGATGCCAGTTAACTAATTTTTCCAGACGGAATAAAAAATACTGGAAGGTACAAGTTCGTAATTTGGACTTGATCTCAGCTTTCATCAAAGATGGAACTTCATTTGTAATAAAACTTGTAATTTAGGAGGAATTCCCCTCATGATTTCTTCAACTTCCCATGTATGATTTTTTATACTATTGATAAATGCTTCTGAAGTTAGTTTTCAAATGAAAACTTCTTCCCATCAGAATCTGAAAACTCAAAGACTGAGCATCTTTTCCATTCAATTTGATGCCTCAGTTATCATGAACCTGGGAAAAATAAATGACTATCAGTAAAAGAATATAACCGACTACCCATCTCTTAACACCACTGCCTCTAGTCTGACTTAACTGGCTAGCAACTGCATGATGAGCTCTTTCTGCAGATTTTAATTCCTTATTTCTATGCAGATTATTCCCAAAGAAACAGTAAAATTTTCTAAAGCACGTTAACTCTGTTTATTTCTGCATATCTGAAACAATTCTCATTGGGTCTTATATGCAATTCCAATAAGCTTTTAAGGAATTTACATAGCTGAGAAAATCTTCCTTTTTTACTGCTCCATTGGCAAATCTGAAGTAGAGTAAAATGATCTTGTGATAGTCAAACAAAGCACTGACCTATTTGTTCCATATGTGTTTGTCTTTGACAAAGACTTGCAGGACTAGAAACAGTTGAGTAAGAAGACAAATCTGGACCAGCATGAAGAAAGACTTATTCTTCTTAAGTCAGTGTAAGGCAAATTTAAATGCCCAGGTGCAAATTTTATAGGCCACCTCTACAGACACTTACAGCTGGGCATTACTTTGTCTACATCTGATGGTTTCACCATCAGGGTAGCTCTGCAGCAGCTGCAACACTTTAGATCCCTGCAAGCCTGATAAAGTTGTGCTTTAAACACATCTTGTACACAGATCTTACAAAAGACAAATTATTCTCTTTTAAAAATTCTAGTTTCCTCTCCCTCCTTTAAACTAAGGAGCAATAAACACACGTCTTAAAGCTACTATTAAAGCATCAAGACAGAAACTAGTTTTCATTCTATACAATGAGGCTGTGGCAGTATAGAACATAAAGTTGAAGAAGCTGTGGCAGTTGAAGAATATAAAGTTCCAGGGGCCAGAAAACAAGTTAATCAATGTATTCACTGTGAGATGATGCTCTGATTTAATTTTATCTGAGCAGGGAATAGAATCCAAGCTTTTGGTTTTCCGGTTGAATGGTTTAATTATTTTGTGAATAAAAGTCCTGAAAAGTGGAAAGTGTGTCACTGCCATGTTCTCCTGGTCCTTCATCAGCTGACTGGAGTCTTTCAGCAAGAAGTCTAGTCAGGCTCTTTACAAAAAACTAATTAAAAAACCAAACCAAAACAAAAAATCCAACCAACCCCTAACTTTCAGTAAAAGTTACCTGTCCTACAAGTGGGCTGAGAGAACCTGTCATTCTCTCAGTTCATTCTCTTATTAATTGCTCCTCACAAATGCACTTGGAGGAGCCTCCAAAACACTAAAAGCCACAATTATCTTGTATTTGTATGTGTCAATGCTTTTTTTTTAAGAAATGGGGGCTGGCTCTATCTTTCCCATGAGTGATGTGAAAGATCTTGTGGGTTTGCCAAGTCAATCTGGCCATCTCCAACACGAAGGAAAGCTCTCCTTTTACTGCTTGGATGAAGTCCTCAGGTACTATCAGCTGTAGAGATTTGTGACCAATGTCAAGGTCTCAAGAGAAGCTTTTTAGCACCTCACATGAGACGATTAATTTTATTAATCTCTCCTCAGCTGGTACACATTTGCAGAGGGTTACTGAGCCTCATTACCAAATCAGGCAGGCAGATGGGCAGATAGCCTCAAGACTATCTAAAAGCCCACTATCAAAAATCATAGACGATACTAGACTGGGTAGAATGGGAGAGAGATGCAGATCAGAAATGTTGCCTGAAGAAACCTGAAGCTATGTCCTAAGGGAGTTATGAGTAAGCATTTATACATTTTTTTGGTTTTGTTTTCCTAGAACATAACTGAAGTTAGTAACATTAGATACAGCTGGTCTGGTGCTTGGACACTTTGACACTTTGAACTTCAGAAATATGCCATTGGACTCTGGGTCTGGTATTTATTTCCATGTCTCTAGGTCCAAGTATAATGGAGATATTGATCCTTGCTGGTTTTGTATATTATGGATAAACATGATCTTATTATTAATTGCAGTTTATTTGGTTTAGGTGTCTTTTCAGAGTGGAGCCTGATCTATACTTTCCCTGTTTATACTTCTACATGCTATGGGAGTTAGATGGTATGACTATAGATTCTTGAGTTATTGAAAGTCAAATACTCTCATCCCAAGCCATCCAGCTGTAATTCTGAAAATATAGCTTGTATTTATGTTGAGAAACACTTGCATATTCTCACATCTGAGAGATTTAATTGCTGTAACGTTATGACTTGCCATGTTGCCATTTTAACTCCTATTTGTGGTTTTATTGGTAGACAGTAGTGAAATGCTTAGCAGCATTGAACAGAAGTTCCTAATGTTTACATTCCATAATCACCAAAGGAAACCTATTTACACCTGTTTCTCTTCTTTATTCTCTTTTTGCCTATGGTGTCTTTCACATATGTAAATATAATGACGGTAGTATTGATACTCTGTTCCAAATTCTTAAGTACTATAATCATTCCAAAAAACATGTTTAGATAGGAAAAAATCTCTGCCATCCCCAATTTGATTTGGGGCAGGTATTCTGGAATTGTTTTGCAGTTCAAGATGAAAAAAAAGATAATATCTGAAATAGCAACATGTCTAAATAAAGCACTCTTGTTCTAAAAATAGAATGTGCATATGCAAACTGCACAAAAAATAAAGAAAAACATGAATTCAATTCTTGTTAGGCTGACAAACTGAAAATAAGTTTCAAGCTAAATTTGTTAAAGTATTAGTTAGGGGTAAAATCAATGCTGGACTGTGAGTAGCAAAGCTCCAGAAGCTCAGAAATAATCTGTTTTCCAGAGCTGAGGAAAATGGAAAACTGAAATAAGGTGTAGCTTATCATAGGAACAAATTTGTTTTAAATATTTTTTTTTCATTGAGATGCACAACTTTTCCACTCTATATTAAATCTTCTAACCTTAGAAACTTGCAGAATTATTACAGCAGACTACCTTTTTTTTTCTTAATACTTTTTTGAAGTAACTTTTTGGACAAGAAAGTGGTATCCACTGATACCACTAGGGCTCTATTTGGAAATATATGAAATGAATATTATGAAAACTGTCAGATACAGGAAGGAACAGCTTTCTTGTTGGTGTATTGGTTTATCATTTGTTCTATTTAAAGCTCTGTGAAAAACTCATTCTGTTTGCTCCTAGAAAAATGAAAATAAAATTCCTAGGTTACATCTATGAGATTACACATTTGACATGAAGAGCATCAAGCTGTGCTTTGTACTTTTCTTCTTGAGTTTTGGCAGTTCTCACAGTTAAGATCAATAATTTTTTCCAAAATCAGCTACTGGTGCTCAGACTGAATCTGGCAATTCATTATGGCACAGTGCTGATTCAAGTTTGTATGGCTCATTGATTGTTCCCTGTGTTAAACATACTTGGTCATGCTGATTTTTTCCCAGCTCCTTCAAATCATGATGTAATGTATTTATTCCTGTATAGTTCATATTTTTTATTTTATGAATTATGATGAATAGGGAATTTATAAAACTAAAATAACAGACATAAGAAAGCAGAAGGTAAGTTTCAATTATGTCTTAATTTTGAGGTTTTGATTCAAATCTTGACAGGAATAAAGATTTTGTACTGATTTTGTCATTTCTGAAGGGGAGTCAGTTTATAAGATGTTCAAGATACTGCAGCCAAGACCATTACTCTTTACACAATTTAACACATATGCAAAAAAATTCATAGTTGAGTAAAATGCTATCTCCCAGTTTTTCTGCACTTCTACCTAAAGGCAATGAATGAGTGAATAAGCTGACAAACTTCTGTGAATATTTCCTGATGATTTTGCTCTGTTAAACCATAGAATTATTTCAATATAGATATTTTTCATGTTTTCTTCAGAAAGGAGGATATTACTACATACTGAACTCAATTCAGATAACTTCTAGCTGCTGTAAAGATTTGGTGTATTTTTACTTAAAGAGTAAACTGTGTTTATCCTTTGGAAGATGAGTTTTATCAAAGAATTTCCAATTATTCAAAATCAATTCCAAATGGGAGAAAAACAAAGATTTAAAATTATGCTAAGATTACTTTTCTGTATATAGTATCCCCAGATATTACAAGAAAAAAAGATTCTCATTTTTTTAATATAGAGTGAATGTTTTTAATGATATTTTCTGCTTTCTAAAGATAGAATCAGTCTAATCAGCTTGCTGAAGTTTAATTTATAATCTGGTGATGTCCATTTTGCATATTTGGTTACTATTTGCATAAACAATGTAGCTCTTATTATCGGCTTTTCCCAAGAGATTACAGAAATCCTAATTAATCTAATTTACATGAGAATAAAGATAGTTACCTGAGCGTATTTTCTATTTTTTTTCTTTTTTTAACCATAGCAAAATATTTTGGTTTTTTTTAAAGATTCACACTGTACCCTTACAGAATTGTCTTCTAATAAGCATTGTTGTTTGAAATTTTCAAAGATAGGGCTCAATTCCCTCAAAATGGATTATTCTGTGATTATATTCCCTGGATATTGACTGATACGAGGTGTCCGATCAGATGAAAATGAAATCTTGGAGTCCTGAGCACTCGGCACTATAAATAGCCTCCTTTTGGTCTTATATTCTCACATGCTCATAAATGAGAAGTTTGTGGAACAGGTTTACCCCACTGCTGTGTTTGCCTTTGAAAACTAAATTTCTCCTTTCTTTCCCCTTACTGTTGTGATTCTGGATATCTCTATATTCATGTTTTTCAAAAAGGAAGTGCAAGGCTATATTAAAATCTGTGTGAGTGAAAAAGCGGGGTTTGATAGATTTAAATCCCTGGGTGATTGACAGGTACCTTCTTCACATTCAGCATCACCTCAGTCAATGGGCTAGAGGGCTTCAGAGAGAGTGAAAACAAAGATCATACCCAAAGGACTGCTTCTCCCAGTTCTAGCAATAATAACCCTGAGTTTTGTCCTCAGGCAACACACGTGAAAACAAAAACAAAAATAAAAAGGAGTACATAAATTATTTACAACTATTAAACATTAAAACAGCAAAGTGTTTTTTTCAGGGGATTTGATGTGTCAATAAAATAACAGAAAAGGAATAACAGCCTACTTTGCTGTATTCTCCTATTGACATCCAAATTAAAGTGAAAATGGCAAGGACAGGATTTCTATATATTGTCTATGTGTAGTTACTTGAGTTTAAATTGTGGGTGCAAATATAACTCAATTCTTCTGCTACATGTGGTGCAACCTTTTTCCATTGGTACAAAGGTCACATTGTCTTGTGGAGTTATGGAATCTCTCATTGCTTTCCCAGGTATAATAGAATCCTATGTCTGAATAAGTTTTCCTAATTTTTGGCTATTGCTCACAGATCTCACAGATATGAAGCAACTAGCAATTTTTGCTGCAGAGATGGAACAGTTGCACAGGGCTAAGGTGCATCCAGTGCTGTTTGCAGTGGCACCAGGTACACATCCCTTAGTGTCACGTTTCCTGTTTTTGCCTACCCAGCAAGATCTCACAGTTCTGTCATTGTTGGGTCAGATCTTCTGTGCTATCTCTTGTACTGTACTATAGATCCTCGTGGTTACTGTGATGCTCTGGGTCTGGCCTCTGAGATTCCACAAAGATGCTGGAGCAGACTGATGAGACAACTTTCCTAATGCCAGCAACAACAAGGTTTGCTAAGGATATGAAAAGTAAGCAAACATGCATGTCTACCTTATTTTTCCTTAAAGTGAACTTATTCTTTGGACAAAGTACTTTTTTGCCCAGTCTAGTTCATATGACATTCTGGACAATTAAGCATGAATCATCTCAGTCTTTGACTTTTTTCTTGCCTGTAAGAACATCAAAAGTGTTTTTCTGTACATTTTTCAACCTGCAATTTATAATTCCTTTTGCTTTCCTGAAAACTCCATGGGCCCCTTCCAGTACCATGGCATTTCAGTCTTAGTCCTTCAGAGGTGCTGCACTCTTCTATCTGTTTCTACTTCCCTTGCTCCAAGTTTTCCCAGACTGCTTCCTTTTGCTGGCATTTTTTCAGAAAGAAAGTGAGGAGACAAGTTTTCAGCAGGAGCAGATCCCTGAATAAATAGGTTTACTGCATTGCTTCTGACGGACTAATACTCAGAGGTGTAGGACGTGATGGAAGAATGATCAGGTTTTGGCAATTATCTTGCAAATAAACTAGTTTTCTAGTTAATAATTTTTCCATGTGGAATTGTGGAATAGCTCCATGTTTATAAAGAAGCTATTATCTTGTCTTATTGGTATAATTTACTAATGATTTTTCATTTAGTTTAATGTTGAATGAAAAAAGCTAAAATTGCTTTGGTTTAGAATAAATAGAGATTGTTTTATTGGAATAAAATTGCAGCAAGGATTTTAAGATGCCCTAAGATAGGCTTTATTAATCAGCAATGCCTTTTCATGCAGCAGATATATTTTACATTCATCTGTTGTGTAAAGTCTTATCTCTGGAGAATTGTCTCAGCTTGCTTATTGGTCTGCCACTTGTCTCGTGTCTTAGGATGTGTCCTGATTCCAGCCAAGGACAGTGAATTTTTTGCAGTAGCTGTGAGGGGGTGGAGGCTGGAGCCCTGTCGGAATGGACAAGATCCTACTGTTATTTGGTATCACCTTATGTCACTGCCAGGGGCGAGGGAAAGGCATTCTTTCTCCCTTCCAAGAAGAAAAGCATTCCTTCCTGGAGAAGCAAGCAGAGTGGGGTAACACTGGTCCTGACTGGAGGGAGTGGTTTGGGTGGCGTGGCTGTGGTAGGGTCAATCTCCACACTCTTTCTTTTGTACACTTTTGTTATTAATGTTGTTGTTGTTATTGCTCCTATCTTATTTCCAGTAAATTCTTCTTATTTCAACCTGTGATCATTGCATTCTGTGTTTCCAGCTGGAGCAGGAGGAGAAGCAAGTGGTGGCATGGGGATTTTTTTAGTAGGACTACTAAATTGGAGAATGCCATTCCTAACCCACAGGTACCTCTGTGAAGCTTCAGCCTGGACTACAAGGAAAAAAACCAAAGCATTTGAAGTCAGAATAAGAAGATGAATGGTATATAGTCAAATACCAACAGGGCAGAATAAGATTCATCTTCAGTATGATTATTTTTTTCCTATTATTTTTAACCATAATGTTAGTCATGGCTTTGTTTATTAGAAATTTAAAATGTTGGTCCTTTTCTACATTATATGCTAAAATAAATCACCAAAAGGAAGAATCCTACATTTGTCATGATTTAAAAAAAATATTATTTGAAAAAAGAAACAGCCAATCAAGAAACAAAAAAAACCCCCCATCCAATTAAAACATCCAATCAAATTACAGCCCCATGACTCCTCGGAGGAACTACAAATGTCTTAGTCATGTAGTTTTGGTTTGGTTTTTTTAATGCTAAATTACAATGCTTTCTGAGTTTTGTCCTGTTTCAAGCCTTAAGGTTGCTGCAGGATAGTACAAAGCAACACAGTAACCAAGGCAGGTTAGACCTTCAGTTGGTTCTCTAAAACTCTCCCTGACAATCCTGATGTCACCAGACATTCCTGGGAGCTTGTCATTACCCATGTTGGTTGGAATGCAGATGCTCTCAAGAATGCAAATCCATTAAGCCAGCAAATAATGCTCTGCTTTTGAGTGTGGACAGTAGAGCCATGAGCTTCCCCAAGCAGCAGCTGCGAGGAGAATTTCTAGAACGCTGTGGGATACTGAAATTCCTAGGGATGAAACAGGAACTATGTGTCTGAAAGCCAGAGAAAGTGTTTTGGTCTTTGGTCCTTGAATGAGAAGCATGGTCAAAACTAATAAAGCAAGAACAACAGTGTTAATTTCACATTTTATGCTGCCTTAATTTTCATTTCATTTTCTCAAAAGAAGAATTAAAGAACAAGTGAGAAAATTCAAATGAATTATATACAACTTGAAGGCTTCTTAGGCCATGAGAAATAATATACATGTAAGCTTTTCAAAAACATCTATTCTATCTATTCTCTCAAGAAAAAAAGACAAAAGAAATGCAAAATTAATTTTTTGAGTAGTCTTCTAATCTTAAAAACAAGGTGCATCCATTAGTGCCTTATTTCCTTATTTCAGTGTGATAATTTCATGCATGCACTGTGTGGCTTGAACACATGCATTTACTTGGAATTTAGGCAGAAATTTTGTTGTCAACATGCTGAAAAGTTATTTCCTACAGACTTGGTATATGTTAAGGAAGCTGCAAGTGTGGCAGCCAGAGTGAACCTTGAGCTTTAGAAAAATCATTGGTATGTTTGATTTAATAAGTTTGAGAAACTTTATTGGGTGCAATAAAGATTTAATAATGTATGTTTACAACTATAAGCATGAAAAACATAGTTCGGTGTTTCCAGGTTTCCTACCTGTCCCAATGAAAACTCAAGTCCTTGATTTTACTCATTACAGATCCTGTATATTTTTACAGAATTTGCATTATGCAAGTAGGTCACCAATAACCTCAAAATTTCTGTGCTATTTGAATCCTATTGTGTGAACAGAAAATGGAAATTAATTTGAAGATATGTGATTTACTAAAGGGGTTTGGAAAAATAATGAAATTAAGCTAAAGTTTTTTGCTGTACTGCAGCCTTTTTTTAATTCTTTCTCTACTGAAATAAGCTTGAATGGTCAGCATGGTAGATTATCTGAATCAGCTACTATTAAATTTCTGTTAATTAAACTACTTCATAACTTTACCTACTGATTTTTATTAATGTCAGCTCATATTTTTTGTTGTTGCTTGATTAACATTCTATCTCACCATTTACTAGATCAACTCTAAACTGTCAGTAAAAGGAAGTATTTCAAAGTATCTTGGTTATATCTCTTAAATCCCCCTGGTCTATTTAACTGAATCCACAACGTATTTTATGTCAATAAGTGACAGTCTTTACAACCTCACAATACAGTCAAGGATAAAAAATTTCATGGATATGAAGTAAATTGATTTGAAATATTGTTCTGTTATGGCAAGAATGAATCACTGCTGTTTCTCTCAAGGGTTTGCTTCTGTCTTATGCTACCGATGTATTTTATGTTGCCTAATGCTACCAATGTATTTTTACATTATGTACTGTCCAGTGAGTTGTTTTCTGTTATCTTCTTATTACTGATTAAAACATAGCAAGTGCTGAGTTAAATTTTTATCATGTCAGACTGTGTCAAGTAAGTGAATAAATAGTCTCTTCGTTGGTTTTATTGTACTTACCACATATTTGAACCCTGAATTGTAAGAATAAGACAAAGAAGTCTCAGCCTCAAAAAATATTTAATATTGTCTGGAAAAAGTGTTGTCTCAAAAATCAGAGAATCTGAGGCTGACCAGGTGTTTCAAGTCTGTCTCTTCTCAGCAGACAAAAGGGAAGTGTTGCTGTTTAGGATAATAAGGAGTAAGTGTGGAAAGATGTATAAGAAGTTTTCTGATTTGGGATTGTTGATCTCTCTAAAAAGATCTTACCTGTACATTTTTAATGCACTCATTATCACACCTCTCTTCAGCTACTGGACTGCTTTGTAAAACCATATTTTAGAAACTGATTAATCTGATAAAATCTGTTTTGTAAAGCATAAGTACTCTATCTTTTAACCTATTAGTTTTAACTATTATCTTTAATATGTGACACATTCATACAACCTGATACTGCAAGCTGCAGCCACTGAGGTTACAGCAGGAGCAGATACTGCCTTGTGGGGAAAAGGTTAGGGGGGGAGTGTATCTGTGTCAAGGGGATGCTTCCTTTGCCTGACCACTCTGATAGAGCTGGGTAGGAAGAGCAATTGTTCCCTCTCCCATTATAATGGCTAGTGGCTATCATGTTTTGCTACTGCTTGGCATTTGTTGGCAAAAGAGGAGCTCGGACTTGCTGGCTGTGTGTGGAAATCCAGCTTACTTTAATTGGGATGCATTCCCTTCAGTAGGGTATTTGCATGAATCTGTATTTTCATTCAAGTTTTCCTAGGTAGAAAATGGGATGCAGGCCCACTACTTGTTATCTTAGTAGCCCTTTTCCTTGTTTTTACATTGTTGATTTTCCATCACTTCTTTTTTCCAAAGCATGATCAAAGTTTGTTTTGTGACATCATTGCACTGCAGAAGGATATCAGCTGGGACAGCAACCTATGCTGGTGATGCACGGAGTGGAAACTGCATGAAAATAAATGGGGTGGAAGTAATAACAACACCTTTGATTAATCTTCACCTTGAGGCAGAGTGAGATATACGATCACATCCTCAGGAAGGATGAAAAAGAGACATTTAAGAAATATTTAAATATCTAAAAAGCCATACCAAGCAGAAATATTCCAAATTCTCTGAAGTGTACACAATATGAAGAAAATAAAAACCGTCTCTTGTAAAAGACATTAAAAAGTGAGACATCTCCCAGAATAAACCATACTATGTCTGCCAGGCAAAAGTATGAGAAAGGACATTGAACTCTTTTTTTTGCATGACAATCACTTTGTATCATGCTGGATTAAACAGGTACAAAAAACAATGGCAAGAGTGTTTTGCTGCTGGGGTAATGTTTTCAGTCACTGATGCTCTCACCTGCTGGCTGTGAGCATGTCAGACTTCACTGCATCAGGGAGAGAGAAGGGGCTTACATTCACCCTGATAAATCACATGTATATGAGAAAATCTGTTTTCTCTCTGTAAAGAGGACTACTACCACTGGCAGTTTCTGACACAGCTCAGTTACATGCAAATAAAGGCTTAAAAAAGTGATAGCAGGAAGAGTGTTGCCAATGTAAAATTTACATTGTGTCTTCTGTAAAACAGAGATGGGATGTAATCATTAACACTCGTTCCTGTGTTGGAACTCTGCATTTGTAAATTGAGATTTGGTGTACTAAACCACCTCAAATGAGTAACAAAATTGAGATGATTTCATACTATACACTTTTGTTGGCTGATTTAAATAGGTAAATATTTGACAGTAAAACTGTCCTTTTCCAGCATCTGCAGAAATATGCTGTGACTCAAATGGCATTATTCTAACACCCACAGAATGTTTTTTCTCAGAGATCACAGAGATTAAGATGAAAAAAACATATTCTAGTAATAAATATGTTAGAGGAGCATTTCTATTGCAAGGATGCTAAAAGTTGAATCAAAAGAACGTCTACCTTAAGCACTTTTTTTCTAAATCAGATTATCTCCTTTGTTATTTTTATGAAGGTCTAGTAAAGAAAAGGATTTATTCATCCTGTATAATATAACTTCTGAGGAATAAATATTTTTCCTCCTGTTATCCAAGGTTTTGATCTCTTGCTGTGTGCAATTGTAATATTAAAATGAATATTGTTATTAGTCTGTCAGCATTTCATTTCATCAGCATACTCCTTAGTGAGAAGTAGCATCTTGAGTGAATTTAAGACACTTAGTTTTAAAAGGATGTTTTCTTCCTGAAAAGAAAAGTTACCTGTTTTTTTTTTTTTTAAGCTGATTTGATGAAACAGATGTCCTCTGTACCTTATGCTTTGTGGCATTTACAGAATATCATATATAAGAAAACTAGAAAAGGAGGTAACTCTGTTATGATGGAGGGTGGCCCCCAGGAGGAATATTAGTTCCACATACGTTACATGCAATTTTTCCTTCACAAAGTACCAGATTGGATAACAGATACTAGGAGGTTTATACAATGAAAGATTTATCAGTTTATATTTTGTGGGATGATTTAGGTCTAGCTTCACTCATCAGCTAAAATCACTAACATTCTGGATTTGACCATTTGGAGATTAAGATGTATTTTGTAACTTAATAGATAAGGTGAAGTGGAAATATATGGGGTCACAGTGTGGGGTTGTGGAATATGTCACTAAAGTTTCGTTAACAATCATTTAAACTGAGGTCACTGTCTTCCTATTTAGACACTTTGTAAACATCATCCTCCCCTGTTGAGCCTAAATATCCCAGTTCCTTTGGAAAGTAACTATCTTGTAAAATTCCCAAGTGCTAATTCTTTAGCCAAGATTTGCTAGCTGCAGAGCATTCCACCTACTGCTAAACTAACACCTTCATAAATATTTCCCTGATACAGGACTGATGGTTATTTTACACTGAGAATATTTTTGCAGTGATCACTGTCAGGAGAGATAGGGTCTGATTAACACTGGTCACCTTTGCCAGCTGGATCTTTAATCACAGACTCTGCAATAAACAGAGAATGTAATCAATAAAATTGCAGATACTATGAAGAAATATAGGTGGGGACTAAAAGTCTATTGATAAAATCTGGTGATTATTTCTTATCAAGACTTAGGGTTGTTATCTTCTTTACCTGTAGCACTACCAAACAGAACTGAGTGGCCAATTATTAATAAACATTGCAAAGAAAAAACCCAAATGAAATAGATCCTATAAGCTATTTTTCTTAAAACTTACTTTTATTTACTTGATGTATCTTTTTTCTGTATGTATTTCTTCTGTTTCTTACCATGGGATCATTTGGTAGACAAATGAGTTATGCACAATAATTTGAAATTTGCACCATTCCTCATTATAATTTTATTGTAACTTCACATTTCAGATAACTACATAAGTCTTTCTAGAAAGTGATCAATTACTTTCTCTTAACAAAGATATTGCATATTTGTTTTGCTTCTCAATTAATAAATAATATTTATTTTTATCTCAACTGTTATAGTGCATAAACTTTAAATTAAACCACAATTCCAAAAATTTATGGAATCATCTGACTTCCCTCTGTTTTCTTAAGCCTAAAATTTCTTTTTCCTCCCTCATTTTTTTGTAAGTCTTGGAGAAAAGAAACCCCAACCCCAAACAACAACAACAAAATCAAATAAAACTCCCATGTATTAAATGTGGTAAATGAGATTTTGACTTACAACTCTTTTGTTTCTTTTCATAGAAGTTGCATGCAACTGTCAAGGATTTTCAGGGAAAGAAAAATGGATACATGTCTTAAATTTGACTTCCTTATTAGCCAAAAATGTAATAATAAATCTCTCTATGTAACAAATGCCTAAGCTCAGATCATAATACAAAGTGTATGTACAAACATGTATAGAATACATGTTTGAAAACTTTAAACCTAAAGCAGCATTTTAAAAAGTAAGTCTATCATTCAAATCACCTCTGAAACCAAGGAATGGAACCATTTCTCTTGATGATTTGGAACATCTTTTCTTGATTTTTTTCATGAAATAGAACAAAAATATGATAAATATGTCTATAGCTTCATAAATTCATGGTAAACTGTTGTTCTTTTCTGAAAACAATTTATCATTGATAATCAATTTGAGCATAAACCTCTTAGGGATGAGCATAGTTTCTATAAAGACAGTTACAGGCATATTTGCAGTATTCAAGGCAGTATTTAATATTTTGTCATTAATTATCTTTAAAACAATATCCTATACATTTTAATATTCAGACACATGACACAATCTCTGCAGTTTCAAAGCAGAATTCTTTCTCATGCTATCTGTTCTTACTTCCACATACACTTTAAAAAATATGAAGTAAGTTGTGGTTTTCAAATTTAGATGATCTGCCACTTTTATGAGAGTGGATAAACATATTTCTAGAAGCTCTGCAAAGGTATTTCAGGGATGAATTCAGGATGACAATGGAGTTAGTGAGTGAAATCTTTCTTACCCACCACAGCAGAAAATGTACACTGCATGGTATTCATCATGCTCATTTTCACTCCAGCTGTATTCATGCTGTATTTCAAAATGCCAGTGTAACTTTATTACCAACTAGCAAAAAAAAGGAGAAGATCATGTGGTGGACAGACAGCATAAGGGGTATGGAAATGTGCTCTTCAGCTAAATATTTGCATGTGCCTTACATTTCCCTGGTGTTTTAACTTATGTTATTAAGTCTCTTGCTTAATCCCTGCATTTTTGCAAGACGTGCATGGTTTGGTATTCAAGTGATGTTCAGACTTGTAGATTACAGATATAATGCAGTGAAGCTCTGCCCTAAGCTTCTCTGACAAGATGGTATAAAGTTTTTAGGTTGCATGCAGATTTAGTCCTTGAGTTGATGCACAGAGGGGAATTACTAGGGCTCAGACAGGACACAGACAAACACAACTTCAGAGGCTCCTCAAAGCTCTTGGCTGCAGCCCTGGGGATAGGGGCACGACACTTCTTCTGTACCAGAAGCAAGGGGTGGACTGGTTGGGAACACTGGTTTCAAATAATCTGAAAAAGTGCATAGACTCATTAGGAAGAGGAATGTGCAAATTCTGGCAATAGCAAGGAATCTTTTTGCATTTTCCTTTATTTTTGTTCTTCACGTATTTTGTTCTATTGCCTGGTTAGATATCGAAGGTGCATTAGTCCATTCTACACATGTCAATTGTTCTAGTTGTTACTATCCATTGTTTGGCAATGTGTTTTTGCCTATTTTTACTTATTTGAAATTTCTCTGGCTATTGATCTGGAATTTTTCAGCAGCTAGAGTCATAAGGCTTCAATAAATCTAAACTGAAATCCAGACAAAAGGACTCTGCAGGTGGATGATTTATGTACGCCCAAATGTGATCTACTGCACATGGCCAGACTAACTATGCAACATTTAGCATATTCATCTAAACATATGCAATTTGCATACATCTAGTAAATTACAAGCAGGGACCGTATCTGAAATAAATTGCCATAGTTCTACTGAGATTAGAGCATTTTGATATTTTTTAAAGTCATTTCCAGAAGAGCTTTAGCTTTGCTTTTTTTTTTTTTTTTTTAACTTTGCATTTTAAAAAAAGGGTACATGATTTAGGAAAAGCATCATAAGACTATTCTGTAACTCCTCTCTGGAATTAACAAATTTACAAAAGGATCTGCACAGTGTATGTGCCAAGATACCAAGGCTCACTTAAACTGACATTAAGATACCTGTGGTTTCTAAGGAGGTCTCCAAAGGCACTCTTGAGAATTGTGAGTTTTGTCAGCTCTGTATTTGGAAAAATATTTATTGTGGTAGGATTTAAACTCATTTTAACTTGAAATCAAGCAGCAGGAAGCCTTTTTAGGTAGACAGAAGAACATTCTTATTAAGGAAGCATAGGAAGGGTTTGAGCTAATGCTTTTTCTCGAGTTAAGAGAATCATGTGCACTGAAAGATACCAGGATCCAATAAAAAAGTCCAAGAAAGAAAAAAAAATACAGAAGACTGGATTCTAGGTGTAGACATCACAGCACTGTTCTGCTCAACCTCAAAAAAAGTATGCACCAGTTTCAGTCGTCCCAAGCCAGATTCATTGTCCAGTTTCACAAGCTGCAAGAAAGGAGACATTGCTGTCATGCTCACAGCTCCTTTAGCTGAGACCTATCCTATGGAAGAATAAAGAAATATGGAGCTGGGTGCCAAGGTATTTTCGGAAATTTTCAGAATTTTTTTTCTTTATAGAACTTTATTTCTCACCCAAGAATTACAGTATCAATTTGAGGACTCAGAGTTATAAAATAGTATATATTACAAGGGACCTCATAAAGCCATCTGGCCCCACCCCTCCTGAAAATAACAATACTAAAGTATAAGAATTCCAAATTTTTCTAACTATCATGGAAAATAATACTAATAGGCTTAATGACTTTCGGCATATTTATCAATCTTCATATACAAAACTTCCACTGAATTACACAGAAAAATCTCTTATATATTTTTTCTGTTTCTTCTTAAGGAATTCATATCTGACTTTCTGACTGCAGAGAAGCTTATCTTCAAAGGTTTGAGGCTGAAAGCGATTCTACAGCCACAAAGTTCCAGGCTGTCTCTTCAGCATCTTCTCTTTACTAGAGAATGAAGGGTGCAACCCTGTTGTCTTCACAAAGATACAACCCTAAGACTTTGTCAAATAACTGAAGTGTATTAGTCAATATTCTGTGCCGTGTCAGGTTAAGCAAATGGTCTTTCAAAGGCTGCCTGGAGGCAACTGGCCACCTGTCATGCTGCCTTACATACCCACGGGGTCTTATGCTCCTTAGGTGCCACTGGGGAACAAACTATCCATAAGAAGTAGGAAGATTGATGGCTCCTATACAAATATTCAGCCCTTTATCTGCTGGGTTACCACAATCTCTCTATGCTGCATTTTATCTGCTTTGGAACTGATGTATTTTTAAGGGTCACAATTTTGTTCTTGCTGCAGAGGAAACTGCAGTGGGAAATCAAAGTGTCCCTCTATATTTTTTTTCCCCTTGCTTTCTGCAAATAAACTCCTGCCCTTCCCACTCTTAGCACTTTTTTGAAATCTTAACATTAAGGCTCTGAGCTCTGGAAAAAAAAGTAAAGGGTGGTGATATGGTTATACTAATGATAATTTTACTGACAGAGGTGAAAATTATCAAAGGAAGATAAGCTGCAGCATTTTGATGAAGAGTTCATGTGAGGATAATAAAAGTAATCTCCAGAGAAAAAGGCATTCTCCTAAAACCTATGAGCCTGGAAATAAAAATAAAGCATCTGAATTGTTTAACAAGTACACATTTTATAATTAAAGCCAGCTACTGTCTGAAGATTGGAGGGGAGGCTGAATACAATATCTAAGTTCCACAGAAGAGTTAAAGGGAATTCTGGGAACTACAAAGCAGAGCTGAAGCAGTACAGGAAAAGCTAGTTGCCACTAAATTAACCAACAAAAAATTGAATAAGGACAGATCAATACCCATAACTGATTTTTCTGTATCAGAATTGTAAATCAACAGAACTCCCTGAACACGAACATTGTTAAGAGAATATAGTCCTTTTCTTTGTAATATCTGCAAAAAGTTTTCTGAAGAAAGTGGGGTAAACTGCGTGATTTTTATTTTTTTTCCTCCCTAAGATTGGATTTATAGCTTGCTGAACAGGAACATAAGGTTATTTATCTGAACTGTGTGCAGGTAAATATAAAAGAGAGTTTCTGTGAGCTTTCCTTAGGAGAAGCAATTCTTTTATTCAATTACATATGTGGGATTTAGTGTCCTGAGGACAGAAAAAAAACCAAAACAAACTAAGACTTTTACAGATATTAATAAAACCTTCTGAGTTTTGCCATTTAAAGGTCAAACAGACATGAGCTGTGTTGAATCAAACTACAGAATACTTATGGGACTTAGGAAAGTTTTCTGTCCATGGAATACCACTCAGTAACAAATCAGAGGGACTTGAAAAGGAGGGATGAGAGGGAGGAACTGTGCTTTCCCGTGAAGCAAAATGTACTTTTAGAAGGACGTGGCTGTATTTGTTGAGCCACTGATCTTGTAGAATATGGTAGTACCTGTGAACTGGCCTGACTGTGGGAAGTGGATAAAAGGGTAGATTTTGACAACCTCTGTAACACTTGCAGGGTATAGTTGACAAACTGGAGGTTTATGAGGGACTTATAAGGCATACACATTCAGTGGAGCTGTGCACTGCTTTCTGCTAGAGCTTTGAATTCATTGAAGGCACTTTATAAACTGGTACATTTTTCTAGATCCAAAGATAAAAGCATTTACTTTATATTTAGGTTATCTTCTGTTCTAGGTACCTAAGATAAAAACCAAATCAAGAATATAACGTTTGAATGGCTGCACTGGCTCTGACCAGAGGGTAGACCTAACAGGCTGCTCTTTCTCCAGCAGTGGCCCCAAGTACATGCCAATGGGAAGTACAGGAAAGGGCAAATTTCTACAGATAAACTCTCATCTTGACCATTTGGTTGCTGAAGTTACTCCCGAGCCAGAAGTTGGCTGTGTATTTAGAAATTCTTAGATAATTTTTCCATTGCTTTGTCTTATCTCCCCAGGGTCCCATGTAAATCTGTATTAAACATCCACAGAAAAGAGACCATGGTAGCAATTAATTTACATGCTATGCAATACTCTATTTTGATTATGGCATGTCATGCCTACCCCATGGCAACCAGGTGATGACATAATTCCGTTTAGAGTACCAAGGAAAGTGAAATTATATTACTGTGCCTGAAGTGTATCTTCCTTTAATCCTCAGGTTTCTTGCCTGTCTTTACCTAAGAATGCGGCTTTTCTTCTCTCCCAGCCTTAGAAAACACTGGTGTGTACAGGAATGAATGCACCATTGCAACCTCCTCCCACCCTTCATTTGCTGATATTCCTAAAACATATTTTGGTTTAGAAAACTAAAAAGCCCAAGAAGACTGACAAGGTAAGCATGTTAAGAAATAAAAGAAAATTTACTCTCCAGTAAAACTGCAGCTATTATCATAATGCATATTCCAAGTCAAGTCAAAGATGTCCCGTATTTTTGCTGAATGTGTCAGCTTGTGTGACTCGTTAGGCTCCCATTCATTATGGAAATAGACCAGTAAATTACAGCTTTTGCAAATGCAATCATTATAGCTGTAACTTACAAAATATATTAAGCCCTTTGATCTTTGTCAGAGAACATATCATATACTTTTAAACACATTGCTCGGAAATGGTAATTTAAAAACTATAAACCTTACATTCACAGCTTTAATGCATATATTATGCTGCACATTTATATCAGAAATAATGTCCATATTCTGCCTATTGCAAATTATTGCCTTAAATTTCAGCTGAACAGAAAAAAATATGATACTGCAAATTGATAAAATTTGAATGAAAATTGTCACCAATGGATACCTGTGGGTTTTTGCGTTACTCAGGACTACGATCTAAATAAAGCTAAGTGTTTTTTTCTAGTGATAACATATTACAAAGTGAATATTGTTAAATCTGTGATTTTGCTTCAGTAAAAAGTTCAGTAGTTCAGTATTTTATAAATCCAGGTTTAGGCAGATTAAATGGCACTACCTTAAATAAGTAGATAGAAAAAATATATTTAAAAATTATTACTATGAACAACAGCCCTGGATTATTTGCTGTAATCCTTACCTGAAAGGAGCAATGGTTCTGTCCAAATATTTTGACTTGCCCATTCAGTTGATGCGCATAAACTTCTAATATTTGTTCACGAAAAGTTTCATAAAATGAACAGCTAATATTAAAAGCTGTTATTTGCCCAAAATAGCATAGCCTGCAGATTTCAAGAGCAACCACTACTGCTTATTTCTTATAATTAATATGACATCACTGATTACCACTTATAAACCTTTTTTTATGGGAGCCTAAGCCTCCTATATTATGCATAACTGAGCATATGGAATCTTAGATCATTTTTTGCCTTCTGTCTCTGAAAATTTTCAGAAGAAAGAAAGCTAGTCGTATTTCATTATTCTGTATATTTAGCAGCTCTGTTTTCTTGGCCAGGAATCTGAAAACCTTTTCTAAGAGGACTTACCTAGCAGCTGTGTTGACAATTCTATTTTTGAGTGCAACTTCTAGAGCAAGATGAGTTTTTCACACCTGTGCCTCTGGAGCTCACTTTTTGGAAAGAACTGGGTTTTGCATTAATTTTGCAGCAATACAATTCAGTACAACGAAAAAAACCCAAAGTTTCCCCTTCTAGCACAGACTGATAAGGAAGAGCAGTCTGTGCTATGTGGAGAAAGTTTTTCTTTAAAGGCTCTGGACAGAACACAAAAAGTCAGTTAAAGGGCACTTTCTGATGCTGCAATGTATGCCTTCATTGAAGTGCTCTTTGGAAAGTTTTATTGGAACAAACTCATAGCTCAGTTTCAATCAGTGTGTTACCTCATCACCATGTAATTAACTATTTCTGGACTTTTAAAGAACATCCACCTGGAGTAGACAGTGTAGACCTGAAAAAAGAACAAGTGCCTTCATATCTGTCCTCATGGTTTTACAGTAAAATGAGCATGTTTGGATTTCCCTTTTGGTGTGCAGAGCCTGGAGTGTGAGTGACTTGTTCCTCAGTATCAAGGACATGTTCTGTACTCTAAATACTTTGGCAACCTGTGTGTGGATGGATTTTCCCCTAAAATTAAGGCAAGATCCTAGAAGCCCTCCCACCCCCAGAGCATCTGCAGGGGTGCAGGGGCTGTTGGTGTGTACAGAGGCAGTCGTCTGCCTGCAGAAATAGCTGGAACATCAGAGCCACTTCACCAACAGAAATTCTATCTGAGAATCTTAGTGATTATTTCCTCAACCAGTGAAACATTCTTGCTAGAAGTCCATTATGTGAAAGCTGCAAATCTACGGAGTGCATAGATTTAATGGAGAATCGAGAAGTCAGCTTCTCTTTTTAATGAAACTGAGTTATGGAGCATTTTGACATTTGCCAGAGCTTTATTGTCAAGTCAGGTGAAAGATGCTTTTGTCTATGCAGTCCCCTTAATACCCATGACAACAAGGAGAATTTTTTGATAACACCTGAAAATAAATCAGTGTATCTTTCAAAGTAACATCATTTATCCTGTTTCTAAAGGGAAATAACTCAAAAACATGAAAAAAGGAGCAAAAAAAAATCCTTGTACAATCTCAATCTCATGCCTATGTACTACACACTATAATGTTTAAGACCTATAATCGTGTTTTTCCACCAAGATGATGGCTGCTTTGCAAATGATACAGCAATTCAATACTTACTTTTTTCCTTATTGTTTAGAGATTCCATAAGCCCTTTACTGCACACTATGAAACTGTCTCAGCCATGTGAGGCAGATTATTCCAGAGGATGAAGGAAATAATGCTGGCTGCTGCTCCACTTTCTATTGATATTTTTTATTATGATTTGGTGTGAATGATTGGTTTTAATTCATTTTTAATAGAAGTATTTGGAAAAAAAGGTTAAAAATCATGTCTTCTTTAATTTTTGCAGATCTTTAGGAAAAACTTTGCAAAAAAATCAGTCGGTAGAACTTGAAATGAATGAACACCTATTTGGAATAACTGAGGAAAAAAAAGCCCACTTGTGGTAAACCTAGCCAGCAGATGCATTGTGAAGTCTTCATTTTAAGCAATCATCTATGTCACCACATTGAATGAGTTTCATGAAGAAGGCTCTCCAGGAGGGTAAAAGATTGATTTTCAGTCTGACTGCCAAGTATGAAAACCATTAAAAATTTATTTTTAAGTGCTATTATATCTTTGCAGAGAAATACAAAAGACACAAAAACTTTCCCTGGTGATCAAAATATTCCATATAACTAAAAAAAAAGTTTCATTTTCATGCTTATGCAAATGAATTGAGATGTTGAAAAGTGTTCCTACCCAAAACTGATGTAGGAAAAGCCAGCATTTTACCCAACAACTTAGTGGTCTAAGCTCCCTCACTAATGCACACCAACTCAAAATCAAGTCCATCTCTGCCAGAAAACACTTTAAGTTGGAAGACACTAATCACTATGTCAAGGAGAAGGAAGGAAGGCTTTAAAATAAAGTAAGAGGAAACACACCAATTTACAGTTTTATTTACAAGGTTCAGCTGGAAAAGGATGGATGTGATGTGGCCATCTCAAACAGCCTCCTAGTGTAAGTCCTGAAATAGGAGAGCTTTTAGCTCATGCCTGTGATGTGCCTGGCAGAAGGTGTTAGGTTTCTAAGGGATTGCTAAAGCCACTGCTTAGAGTGCATTCCGACCTGGGCTTTCTTTGGAGCTCTTCCACTTTGCAGAAAATTAATTACATGCATACTGAGAACACACAATGACTCTCCCATGTGATGAGTAGGAGATTTGTTGAAGCCATAGAATTACCTGTGTTTAAATGTGATATCCTGGGAGAGTCAGGCTTTCCTTCCACATTCAGGACTACAACATAACTGGTTGTCTAGGCCACTTGCATTTGAGGCAGGATTCAAAAGTGGAACTGAACCTGACTTTCTCATAGCAAGTTTCCCATGTTATATAAAGGTTATATCATGCTGTCATTGTCTTATGTAAAAGTGCTAAATATACAAACAATGGTATCAATTCAACTGGTATTTGCAAAAACTGCAGGGGTGAACATGCTCTTTTTTTTTTTTTTTTTCCTGGCAGATTTACATTTTTCTTTTAAAAAATTACCTAGAGGCACCCCTGAATTAATCACGGGATCTCTTTTACAATGATTTCTGTACTTCAATACAGTTTGCTGATTTTCTTATTTGCACATTTGAATCTGTGTCAACTAACTTTCCTGTGGGTTGGAGAAATGCTGAAGAAGACTGGATTGTGGGGGAGTGTCATGCTCAATATGTGGTAAACTAATGCTCGACTTTGACCGCGGCATAGAAGGCTGTTTGAGCAATCCAGAAGAAATGAGGTAACATTTGTAACACCCTTCTGATCCTATCTTCGGGTGAACTGTGTGTATCTTCCTTGCATCGCACACACTCTGAGATCTTGCATTCGGACCTGTCAAAACTTTTCTGCACAGTAAATATACAAACCTTGTCTGACTTCTCACTAAAACAGAGCACTAACATGTACTAAGAGCTTGTTATTTGTAGTGGGCCGGTAAGACACTGAGCTCTCAGTTTGTAGGTTGTTAAAAAGGGGTTACTTGCATCCTGTCCTCTGGCTGAAAAGGCTGGGTGGCAGCACTTGACACTGTTACAATACACACAAACACTGCTTACCCCCTGTGTGCACAGGCAGCGTCAGAGCATCATCACTCGGTCAGGAGCCGGGGGGGAAGGAGAGGGAAGAAGACGGAATGACTATGTGGGAGCGGTAAAACAGGAAGGGAGAACACAAAGCACCAGGTGGGACCAGGCTGCGTACACTGGCCCAGACCCAAAACTAACACTGCAGCTAATGTGACACCACAGCAGTATTGGCACCTAATGATTTCAGTCTAAATTTGAAAGTATCTTGAATTATGATAGTGTTGTGATACTGCTCTGTGGCTTCTCACTGATAAGTCAGTCTTCAGGTTCATGGTCTTTTGTGTCTCCTGTTGGGCATTCTTCACTTCATCCTGTGTCTGATATCTCTATACTTCGGACAAGCTATCACACTGCTCTACAGTACTCATAAAAAACATTGCAATATCTTTTAAAACTCTAGGTTTGGATTTTGCTATCAAATACTTGACAGAATATTTTTCTCTCTCCCTAACCCATCACCAATTCACCTTGCAGGAATTTTCTACACTTCCCCCATTCAGTTTTTTGCAGATGCTCTTTTGCAGAAAGAAAGGAAATTTATGGTTTTGTTCCCCTGCTCTCCTCTCCTAGGTTGGCAGGAATTATCCAGGTCAAGGACTATCTTTCATGTTTTCTCATTCTTTGTGTGATGCACAGAAACATCTTTTCTCTTTCCTTTAGATGATGGAGTAATCTTATTCCAGCTTGTCAGCTCAGATATTTATGTGTGCAACAAATAATAATTAATGGGGGAAAAGTATTTAAGGTGCCCAGTCCAACCCTGGTACTACAGCGAGCGGTAGTGCCCAAGAGTAGTACCTTTTTGACGTCTCGCTAGAAGGCAATTTGTAATTTTGGGTCTAGGAGCAGCTGGATTTGCGGCGAGGAGGAAGTTTTCGGGGCTGAGGGTGCTTTTCCTTCCTTCTGCCAGCAAACAGCGATCCACGCCAGGATTTGCTTTCTGCTCCTGTATTCAGTATTTCGGCGATGCAATGTGTAGCACGTTTCTGTATGTGTGTGTGTGTGTGTGTGCGTGTGCGTGTGTGTGTGTGTGCCTGCATGTGCGGCTCTCCCTCGCTGTGTCTTGTCTCCAGGATTTCTCCCTGCCTGGCTCCGGAGGCTGCTCCAGCGCTGCGCGGAGCAGAGGTTTCCCCGGCTCCCGTAAATACAGGCACACGCATCCAGAGCACCACACGCACGCACACCACACACACACACACACACACACACACAGAGGCACACAGGCACGCTCCGAGCCGCTGTCCAGTCCATCCCCACGCCGGCTGCTTTCCCCACCGTCTCCATCCAGCCTGGCAGAGGCGGCAGGCACAGCTCCGCGGCGGATCGCGCTGACGCTGCCCCGGGACTCCGCTGGCAGCAACGCGCCCGCGGTTTAAATCTTCACAAGCTACAGACAGATTTTTACTCTCTTTTTTCCTCTGCCTTTTTTTCTTTCCTTTTTTTTTTTTCTTTTTTTTTTTTTTTCCTTTTTTTTTTTTTTTTGGTTGTGGGCTAACTGTTTGTGGTTTTGGGCTTTTAAAATTATTATTATTATTATTATTATTATTATTTTCCTTTTGGCGTGGGGCGAGCGCTCTGCGCTTGGAGAAGGAGCCGGAGGGACAAGGCTACCGCTCTCCAGCCCCCGCCGTGCGCGCATGTGTGTGTGTGCGCGCCCATCTCCCCCCCGCCTCGCAAAAGTTTGCCTGGGCGGCCGGGGGGCTCCCGGGCCGCCGCCCCCGCAGCCGGGGGGCGCGGCGGAGGCGCGGCGGAGCGGCGGAGGCAGCGGGGCGGCTCTTGCGCGCCGCGCGGGACTTGCGCTCCGCGCCATGCCGGCGGCGCGGGGGGCTGCGCGGCGCTGCGCCCTGGCGGGGCCGCTGCTGCCGGTGCCGCCGGTGCCGCCGCTGCCGCCGCCGCCGCCGCCGCTGCTGCTGCTGCTGCTGCTGCTGGTACTGCCGGTGCTGCCGGCCGCGGGGACCGAGGGCAAGGCGCGGAGCTGCGGCGAGGTGCGGCAGGCGTACAGCGCCAAGGGCTTCAGCCTGGCCAGCGTGCCCTACCAGGAGATCGCAGGTAAGGACGGGGCCGGGCGCGGCGGGGAGCGGGCAGGGGCCGCGGAGCGGGGCCAGAGCTGTCCCCGGCGGGCTGCGCGCACGCCCCAGCGGAGCGGGCCGGGGATCGCGGCGGTGTGCGCGGAGCGGAGCGGAGCGGCTCTGCCGGCCCGGGTGGCACCCGGGGGCTTCCCGGAGGAGCATGTGTGTGGGTGAAGATAAAGATTAAATAATACAGGAATTAAGGGGGTGGGGGTTAAAAAAAAAAAAAAGGGGTGAGAATGACGGGGACGCAGGCAGGCTCAGCCGCGTTTCTGTTCGCTGGCTGAAACTTCTTGAGAGTTGCAGCCGGGCGGCGAGAGGCAGCGGGCAGGTCCGCAGTGGCGGCTGTCCCCGCTGCAGCCCTGTGCGGGGGAAAAAACTTTGCCCTCTGCCCGCGGGTACAGGGCGTGAAGGAGGCGGCGGAGGAGGAGGAGGGCGAGGAGGGCAGCCCTGCTCCGCTGAGCTCCGCACCTCTCCGCGGCCCCGGGCGGGCGGGTCGCCCCTTGGAGGCGCCTCCGCCGCAGCACGGAGCGAGCAGAGGCACCGGCTGCCGGGGAGAGGCACCCACACACATCACACACACCCGCCCCGCAGCCCCGGCAGCCTGTTACTTGGCTCTTCCGTCTGCTGAAGCATGCCTACAACAGGTTATATCGCAATCCGCCTACGAAGGTGTTGGGAACGGTTTTTTGTTGTAATTCTATTTCCCTGTTTTTCCATACAACCTTATCAGTTTTGCATCTTTAAGGCTGAATGAATAAAAATGCGTTTGAGGCTGAGACTCATTTAGCAGTCAGAGAGCACCACAAAAAGAGAGCTATTATACGCGAGGATATGAACCGGGGCTGCTTAAATCGGACTGCTTGAGCCCTCAAAAAAGGTGTATGCTTCGCCACTGGCACTTTGCTGTTAGGTCCTACTATTTTAGAGTGAATTAGATGCTCCTCGGTTTGCTCGCTTCCTCTTAAAAGTTGGAAGCAGTAGATTTATCTTCCTTGAGGTGAAATAATGCCACAGTTATTCACTGTGCAACATTTAGCACTTTACATGAGGAATGATAAATGTGGAAAATCTCAGGGCAGCGAGGCTGTACTTCACAAAGATACAGGGAAGGTTTGTTCCATGTTGCACCTTCATCCCTCAGGCTCACTGATTTTCTAGTCTTTCTGTGCTTTTTCCTGTAATTTATATTCAGGTTGCTCATCAGTTATATGAAATCATGAAATCTCTCCTGTGAGCCACAGGAGATCCTTTGAATATGCAGTCATGCTTTCCCTTTGCTCACTGTTACACTAGCTGTTTTCAGACAGAATGGTAGGATATCCTCTGTTCCAATAAAAAAAGAAATTCCAGTAAATTTCAGACTTCTAATAACTTTGGGTAAACACTTGTTGCTTTTAGCTCACAGAGAAGTTTTATTGTTTCATGTATTTTTAGTGCAAGGTCGACATGCGACTTTTAAGTAAGCCCAGCATTTACAAGTTTCTGTTGACATGTATCAGTACAGAAAGTAATTAAATATTTAATAGTAGTTCAATCCAAAATTACTCCACAGTTTCATAAGTAAATCTGCTTTTATGATTAAGTACATAATTTGTGGATGTATGAGTTATGAGCTGCCTGTTGAAGTAGTTTGTTTTTTTTTGTGGCTTATACTCCTTTTTGCTAGTTGATGTATCAACTTTTGAGTAGTTCTGTTAGTAGCTGTTCAAGTGAGTTGTTGTAAGACTAAGATTGTTTTCAAGTGTGTTTCTAAGTTGCTGTTCTTGTACACTGCTGCAAGGTGGGGTAATAGCTGTTCATGCAGCACGGACTCTTGTTAATGTTAAAGCTCTGTATTTGCTACCTGGTGCGATGTTGGAAGTGTAGATAAAGCAATGAATGTACAGATTTTAGAAGCGTTTTCCTTTTTTTTTTTTTTTTCCCATTCTGTCTTTTTCCATCATTCTGACTCGGTTAAGGACGCAATTGGTTAGTGTTACAGAAGTGTAGTCTGTCAAAGGCCTCACGTTTTAGGGAGTTCAAAGAACTTTATTACAGTCATATTTCTGAAAAAACAGTGCTTTCACAGGTTTTAAATCAATGTCTTGATAATATGATGTTAAATAGCAATACACAGTGTGGTTTATATGTTTTGGTTTAACAGTAGTAATGGATTTTTGTTGTCATTTGTTTAAAAGTTATTTTCTAGCTACAACTTTTGAAATGGATAAACTGAAGACAGTGCGTATATACTGAGTCAAAGTGTGTATGTACTGATGTAAAGAGTTGTGAAAAATCCATTTAAATTATAGACGCTATGAACATAGAGGTATATCTCTCTGTTGAATGGAACTACAATACAAGAGACTTGTTAGCTCCCTTCTTTAATGCTATTTATACTGTCTCTCCCTTTTGCACAGAGAAGGTAGAAGTGACAGATTAAAAAAGTTGTCAGTTTTTGTGCTGCAAGGGAGAGTTTTCCTACAGTATCCTACATGAAATATGTTGAAGTTGCAGTAATGTGACTACAGTAGTTCACTGTACTTTTACAACAATGCTAAATAGTTCTGTGTGATTGCACAGAACGTATTTGTAATCATCCTTCTGTGTCTGATGTCTGTGTCTGATCACCGCATTCTGGTGCTGTAACTTTCACTGGAGTACAGCACATGAAGTTGTTTTCTGGCATAGTTTAGCAGAGTAAGTCCTCAATAAAGGAGCTTTACCTGGGAATGGAGGGCACAGGAAGAAAATTTGAAGTGCACTTGATATGCTGCTGTAGGCTTAATTCTGTGTATCGGTCACATGCAGGGCAGGTGGCAGGAGCTTGCAGTGTGTGCTGGGTTGTTCTTGTAATGGACTCCTCTCTGAGAGCTGCTGTGGAGTATCCTGTGTGTTAAAAAGAGTTTTGCTATGAGACTCAGGTTGCCATGACCCAGCATCCATGAGTGTTAGTGGAGTTCCTGAGGACTTGGCAAGAAATGCTTTGCTGTAGGAAAATCTGTCATTTGAAAGTCAATACACAAGAGAAAAATCATAGAACATGTTTTTTTGGCAATACTTGTTTAACTCCAACCATGCCTTCAGTAACTTACATTGTCTTAGAGGAAGCCATGAAAATAAAACATCAAAGTTAAAGTTGGATTGTGCCCTTGCCTCAGAATTTACTGAATGAAAATGAATATCTGACTGTTTAAAGTAGTGGATGTGTCTGCTTTGTGCCTTTCCACTTCTAAGGTGAAGGGTGTGGGGGTTTTGTGTGTTGTGGTTTTGGTTAGGATTTGTTTTTTTTGTTTTGTTTGGAGAGTTTTTACTATTTGCTGAAAAAATGTTTATTTAGATACAGACTAGAACTGTTCTAAAGCATCCAACAGTAACGATGCTGAATTCTAAATGCTGTGTAAGAAGTATGTGAACTTTGTTCTCCTGCACAGATGATGGACGAGGTGAGAGTCTGGCAGCACAGTCACCATAGTCAAAGTAACTAAAATGAAAGCAGGAGCAAACCCTTCATTTTGAAGGTCAGGAGTCACTTGAAATTGAGCTTTGATGAATAGGCTTTATACTGGCATAATACAGAGGCGTTGACTGAAGCGAGAAAGCGTACATAACACAGTTGATTGTAGATCCTAAGTGGTAACAACAACAACAACAACAACAACAACAATAATAATAGTAATAGTAATAGTTATAGTTATAATAATAATAATATCTCAGTAGTCACCCATTCAATGGAGCTATTAGTCCATGTCAGATGTTCCCAAGATACTCTTTCTGAAAGTTTTGCTTTCGTACTCTAAAATGCAGTAATAGATTTACAGAATAGGGAAAATCCTCCTGACTGAATCTGTATCCAAGTACTTGTTCATTAATGCCTTTTTATACTGTTTCTCTGCTGCTGTCTCTGAGAGCTGTGTGAAGAAAGTGCCTGTAGACCAGGAGGCAGATGAGGTTTCACTGACATCTTGTGTGGTTGCCTCAGTAGTATTAAGGAAATTTATTTACTAAAATAAATACTATATTCAGTACAAATTTTTGAGATCTATTATGAGCCATTAGACATTAATTCATTCCTGATCTCCATGATGGCAGTGAAGATGGGCATGGAATTTCATGTAAACTTTATATTTCCTTTTTGCTTTAGCACTGTTGTAGTTGTATCCTCCACATTGTATGTGACTTCTCTCACCTCTGTTTGAAGTTGCAAATTTCAGCATCAAGAGCCTCTCAGGTCACTTCTCCTTATGGCCTCCCTTATTCTCCTGTTGTGGGTGCATGGTGCACAGTAATAAATTGGCATGTGCGTATAGGTAGGAGGAAGTGTAGTTTTCCTAAGACCTGTCTTTGCTGTCACTTCTCTACATATCTATTGGTTTGTGTGTGACTGATGCCGTTAAAGGGAATACAACTTACGTATGCACATCTAAAACCTAAAGGTGATGTTTTTAAGATCAGGGCCTTTGAGAAGAAATATCATGTTTTTAATGCTTATAAATAATTCAATGTTGAATGAGAATTTTAAATCTCAGCATCTGGAGTTTCCCACTGTGACTTTATGCTAGAGTATCTTGGAAAGAGGGACTTTAAAATAGAAAAGGCAATGCTTTAATAATTAATGTAATGATGAACTTCAGCGTATTGTCTCTAATAATCTCTTTTCTTTCTGTTGTCAGTCTGATTTATAATCAAAAAGCTTACCTAAAGCTATAATATTTTCTACACTTCTAAGTGCTAATGTGTTAAACTGTTCTAAAGCTGTATTAGTACCTGTTTCATCACATGCTGTTGTGAAATACTCCTGAGATTAGGTGGTGTTCAGACACCAGAGGTCAAGCACTATGTTAAAAGCTCAGGCCATTCTTTTTTATATTATAGCAATAAAAAATATATTCATTTCATTTATATTACCACTTGGCTCTCATAAAAGGTCAGTTCCAGCTGAATGTACAATTACTTGCAAATGGCAAATCTTATAACAAGCGATCAACAATAAAAGCTTTTCTGGGTAATTTGTCTTTAAAACTACTGCCTGCCATTTCTTTTGAATGACTTGAGCATCTTGCAGTATCACTTGGAGATCTCTGTCTTATTCCCCATGATACATGTAAGAAAACTGTGCATACTAATCTTCCCTTCTGCTTAATAAAGTAAAAATGCATAATTACATTAAAATTTCTAGTTGAAATAACAGGCTGGGTGCTTAAAACTCCATTATTGTATCAAAGTATTAGCACTCCCATTACTAGCAAAATGAAATTACTTTTCTGGTGAACTATGACTGTATGCCCCCTTTTGTACCTGGTTGATGGGTGCTATCTCCTTGTGAAGGGAACCCACATTCTGTGGTTTTAAGAGTTCATGCTACCAGGCATAATTATTATAGCAACTTAAATATGTGTAAAAGGATTAACACTTCTTCAGAAATTCCTAAGAACAGCAAATAAAGGTTGGTGTTTGAAGGCAAAATTGTTATTATACTATTGAGAGAGAATACATTATAAGATGCAAAAGGAATTTAAAATGTGTTGCAGATGGCAAGAAAACATATGCTAGTAAAATTCATAGCACTTGATTCCTCTGTATGTAAACAAGGCCTAAAACCTACTGAAACCAAGATTTGCTTTCTTCACTACTTATTGCTCTAGAGCTCCAGCACACATCCAAAAAAAGAGAAAATATTAGCTTCCCTAATAAGAACATTTCTAGCTCTTGTTATAGGAGGCTGTCACAAAGACCACCAGCTCTCTCCAATGAGCTTCTTTCAGCTAACGTGCCCTTTTCCTGCCAGCAAAGTGGAACAGCAGCACTTTATTCTGTTGAGCGATTGTGAAACACAGAAGACATTTGGAGGCAGGTGCTGCCAAAGACGTGCTGGGAGAGGTTCCCTCTGACTGCACAGGTGACAGCAATTTGAATCCTACTGTGACACCCGCCTGGCAGAGGCAGTCTCTGCGGGCAAAATCAGGGGGTGTGGGTAGTGCTGGAGGGCTGCTGTCCCCTCCACCCACTGTGAAACCTGAATGTGAAGAGAGATGCTCTGCAGCACAACCCCAGCTCTGAGATGCGATGGAGAACTTTCGGTGCATCAAAAGGAAGCAGCCAGGGCTGATACTCCTAATGCAAACAGCAAATTGCTCTCCGGCTCGTCTGGCCTGTGAGGTCTGTCACCTTGTGCTTCTAGTGGCCTTTTAACTGTGTCTCCAGCTGAGCAGCAGATGTAAAGGGTACCGAGCATCTCGAGCTGGTTTTTTTCCTCCTGCAAGAAGCATTTCTACAGATGCTCAACAAACAGCAGAGCCTTGAACCTGCTCACTGACCTGTTGAGTTTAAAATAGCAGGGCAAATCTCCCCAAAATAAGTGGAAGTGTTGCCTACTTTTAACAGACAGTGTGCATTAAATAAGTTTACAGAGTTGCACATAGTATCCCTGTGCGTGTGTGCTTGTGTGTGCATGCAGAGGTAAAGTTACAGCTTTTACTGGGAGCAGCTTCAAAGTCACATGTAAGGACTGAAAGAGCTAGAGAAGTTGCACATTACCACAATAGGTGCTTGCATACCAGGTTGAAACTTTGTTTTATGGCCCCATCTGAGTGACAAATGAATGCAAACATATGCACAGTACAAAACTACATAGGACTCACTTCATATATGTCAGAAAGATCAAAGGCTAAGTCAACCATGCTAATCCTACTGTTTGGGAAGTTTAATTAGTTCAAGCTTGACTGGGCAGTAAGTCCTATAACCTGCCCTGTAAGTCAAAAGCTAGACTTCTCTGTTTCCAGAAACAGTTTATTTGCCAGTCTGCACAGCTCTAGATGTGTTTATAATGGTAGCAACATATTTATCTGATGTTCTTAGCCATGTCCCTCTGGCTTGTGTGTTGAGTTTCTAACATGCTAAAGACTGCAGGAGTATCCTTCTGGCATTTATATGAGTTGGCCTTGGAGGGAAGTCAGTGCATGGGGTGAAGCTTTTGTACATCTTGTTATCAGATTGTGATGTGCTATAGTGGGGAGATGTATGGGGATACTGCTGTAGCTGGAGAACTGTGGAGGTATGTGGAAGTACTCCAGACCTGGCAAAATACAGTTGGTAAATGCCTCACTATGGTTTTCATGTCAAATGTTTGTGGATGGCTTTTGAGTTATTGTTGGTATCCCTTATGACCTTGGAGTTTGTTGTTGAGAGTAGTAATTAATACAGGAAACTAAAATGGCTTTCTTAAATAGGATTTATGTTTTAATAAGTGAAGCCTAACAGTGGGGAACATATCTTCATGTGCAGTTATCCTACCTAAAGTGCAACAGTGGTGACTGATGGTCACATGGCCAAGGGTGCTCTTGTTAGATCCTGTATACGTTTCCCATCAGCACTTTTCAGTTCAGAATTCAGGTTTCTCATTTTCAGGAAATGTTTCTCTGAGATGCAGAAAACTGATGTGATAGCAAATCCACCAAAAACAGTCTTGAAGCTGCTCAAGATGGTATGTGGGAATGTATACCCAAAGTCATGATGAGAACATGGGGCTCACAATCTGATCGTGTCTTTCAGGGAGATGTCTTACAATTCTTTTGAAACTTCTAGAGAAAGATTGTGCATCTTTTCTCATGTGTCACTGAAATGCAGTGTGGCAGTAGTATAATGTTCTTAGCAGTAAAGTTTAGAAGGAACTATTTTAGCAGCTGAACATTTTTGGGTATTATCCCCACTTCTGTGCTTGGGTTTGTAACTGCATCACCATCAACTTTACAAGCCATACTAGCAAAGTCATCTGTTCTCCAAAACTGATGGAGCTGAACACTTTCCTGGGATGAGGAAAAGTACTGAGAGGACTTTACTACCTTAGGGAAACTCTTGTTACCATGACAGTGTGTGGTAGCTTATGTGGTCAGTTTAGTAGGTGTCTGCTGATTTTATGGCATGTTGAATTTGGGCATTGGGAGGCAAATGGATGAGGTTGTTAGACCTCATATTTGTATACTTTTATGTATCGTTATTTTCCTGTTTCACATCTTTTCTTCATCTAAGGGTGCCCATTCCCAACTCTTTGCACCTTTGACCTTACAGTTATGTTCTCACAGTAGCACTGAAACAGAGCAGTAGCAAAATGCTTCTTTGTATGTCCTAAGTATCCCATTGTCAGTCATCAGACTTCAGATGCTGAACAATTTCTAAATGCCTTCCAGTTTCTAAGTACCCTTGTTTTTAAATGAGTGCTTGTCCTTAAGAAGCTTAAACAATGCAGTGAGAAATCAAAGGCAAGGGCTGATGAGCAGCAGTGTCCAGTGGCTCAATCTGATCTGTTTTCTATCTTTTCTCTTAAACTGATATAGTGTTTCAGAGAGAAAAGAGCTGTAAATACAAACAGCAACTTCATCTTCTTTGGCTACGCAGAATTGATTCACAGCATAAACACAAACTATAATGTCTTGGTTTGAAAGACAGGTGTCTGCTAAGAAAGGCAGGAGCCTCTCTTTGAAAGGGAGAATGTAAACCCCCTCCCTTCAAATGTTTATAATTTTGAAATTAAAGGGCTCTGAGGCAAAAATATGGGAATAGGAATAACAGTTCTTTACTTGGAAAATTAAAATAGAAATACAGTATTACAAAGAACAAACCTAAAACACTGACAGAGTCAGAATACAACCTGACACCCTGTCAGTCAGAGTGTTGGTAGCAGTCCCATTAAATGGTGGCTGCAGTCCTCCTGCAGTGACAGATGTGGTTCAGTTGGAGCAGTGCTCCTGTAGAAGGTGCAGTTTTCCTTCAAAGATCTAGTGATGATGTGGAAAGGTCTGGTTTTCCTCTGGAATCCAGTGGAAAAAGGATGCCTTGGTGTTCCAAATCTCAGTTTTAATCTAGATAGGAAAGGCTTGGCTCCTCCCCCTGGGTGGAGCATCTCCCAGTGAGATGATGTAATTTTATTAGTCATCCAGAAGGACTCAATGGCCCATTAACAGACTATATCTTCCTGGAGAAAGGATGGGTTGTGGAAAAGATAAAGAACACTGCCCCACCTGGTTTCAACAGATGGTAGAATACATACTTTTGGTTACATCCTGTATTGCAACCTAAGATATATGAATACTTAATTTTCTGATATTAGCTTTTGGCTTTACAACTTTAACATATAAGTTAATACTGCAAATGAGCAATTTAGGTTCCTTGGATGAGAATAGCTATATATAATTTTATCTGTCAGCACTATCTTTGTTATAGAGAAATATGGAAAGAAGAAACTCTCAAAGAGTTTCTCATTCAGGCCATTTTCTCTTTAGCCAGTTCGAGTAATTGTGAGTTACAATATTCTTATCTGGTTCAATCTTTGCATGCATGTATTTAAAGCTGTTTCAAAAAGATGACTCACAGTAAAACTTTCCTTAATAAAACAGTTTTTATTTTGTGAAGTAGTCTATCCTTGGCTAGCAGTCCTGTTGCAAAATAAAGCAGAGAGGACAGATAATGCAAATCAAAATTGCAAAGTAAGTCATGTTGGCTCAACAGAGGTTTAGGTGGTTTTGAGCAGAAAATCAAAATCTAATTTAAAAATGAAGTTATTTAAAAGAATGGGACAGGGGATGTTTATTTATTGAATTAGTGACAAGCAGGAGCAATGTTCCTTGACCATTGCTATTCCCAGAGATTGTCTTTGTGCTGACTATGGCCTGGCAATAAGCACTGTTAATGGAATACCTGGAAAATAACTAATATTCAGTGATTAAAGACAAACACCTGTCTTTCCTATGTAGCATGGCTGATGAAGTGGACGGACTCCCAGAAAGGACTTCCTGAAACTGAATGCTGAAACAGTGATTAGCTTGTTCTTAAAGCTGATCTTCAGAACTCCTGTACTGTTCTTTGAATGAGAACTCCAAAGCCTCTTTCTTCTAACTACTGAGACAGCATACTAAAAGCTGTGTGTGAATTGATTGTAGTCAGATTGGCTCTGAGGCATGTGCATGCTTCTGTTATTAGTTTCTTGAGTTAAAGACCCCCCCCCAACTTGATTTTTGCCTATCTGTCTCCATTGAATGCAGCCAATGCAGGAATTTGATTGAGAATTAATTGCAGGGGCTTTTTTTACAGAAATAAACAGAGCAGTAAATGATCAAAATTCAAAATTGCAATTTAATTGTGGGAAGCACTGAAGAAATGCAAGGAAGGAGCAGTCCTGTCTACAAAGAGGTTCCATTTTGCATTTATGTCAGTATTTCTTCATGAGACTTACAAAATCATAATGTCACAATTATGTACATATTATTTAAACCTTTCTTTGTTACATAGACATCAAACATAATACAAATAAGTCTGCTGCTTAATTTTTTAGTTATCCTTCTAAAAGATGCCAGCTTCATATCCTGGTGAGATTCAACAGTAATTGACGGATCGTTTGTGGATGCATCTTTGTACCTTGTAAATTAGTAATTTACAGTTTGAGTTTGCTTCTTAAAGCACTCCAGCTGGACACAGTAAATCATTGTCTAGAACACGGTCTATGCTTGGTACAGAAACTGGCCAAACCACAAACTCTTTCCACCTCATATACCAAAATCTGGTTGCTGGCAAATACTTAAACACATAAATACGGATCACTCCTGAAGTAAAGTTTTTTCCATATCTGATAAATGTATTTAAATTGCTTTTCTCACAGTCTGCCCAATGGACTAATTCTGTCTCTTCAACCTAAAGGAATACATGGAAGTATTATGTCCACAGTGTATGGACATATGTATATACATTCATAAACCTCTGTACCCAAACAGCTCCTTACATTCAAAAAGTCTGCTGAGATTGTATCACAGTCTGAGGTATATGTAATACTGTGGATAATGAGTGGATTACCAATTTGGATTATAAGTGAGGTCCAATTGTCTTTTTAATAGTTGCATAGATTTCCTGTCATTGTTTTTTTCTTCTTCAAGTATTCTAGAGTAATTTCCATTTTTCAGTGACAGGAGGGTCACTGCCATTACCTCCATGCCTAATGGACCTCCAGCTAAATCTGCTTTTGACCAAAGACAAAACACTACAGAAGTTCCTTGTCCTTTTCAACTGCAAGAAGTGCAAAAAGCCAACTCAAGATGAAGCAAATTCTGCACTTAAGAATGGATTCATCCAGATTTTATTCTGTAAAGCCAAACAAATCTCATATCAGTCCATAAACTTCAGTTGGGTTAAAGAATCCTGTGTGTCACTTTGCTATTGATTTATAAATTTTAGGTTATTTTTTATAGCCCTTTCACTATAATTTTTCCATTTATTGTACAGCGCAGACACTAAACCTTTCTAGAAAGAGTAGCATCATTGGAAAATTAGGATCATCATAATTTTAATGGCTGTTACCTAAGTGCTCATCATTTTGTTCCATTCTGTGGCTTGCTTGATGTTTGGAGCTGATCAACCTGTTGCATCCAGTGTCTATTCTGATGAGTCATAAGAAAAGGACAGATGTAGCAAAATAAAGCTTCTCAAAATGGATCTTAAAGTTTCTGTACCTTTATGTTAATCCAATATAGAGATACAGAAGCAAAATCTTAATTAGCTGAAATAGGCAAATATGAGATGAGCTGTTTGAAATTTTCAATAAGCATTTTGGGAAGCTGATACTAGCAGCTAGCAGCCACATTTTCTGATTAATACCTATTTGTATTTTTGACGTGATCATATGAAGAACAAATTTGTAAACATTGCCAATATTTATTCCACAAATATTTGTCTCATTTTTATTTCACCCTCCTGTGATCTGCAAGTGCTAATCATTGGAACCTTTTGGAGCAAAGAAACTTACCAAGTTGCATTAGATATAACAGGAACAAAATATTCAAAAATATTTTTGTGGAAAAAGTGTCTTGGTCGATCTAATTTTACAAGTGAGCTGCAGGCATGTCTTTCAATAGTGAGGAGTTAATTTGCAAAGGCAAGTTATAGAATATATTCTGAACATTTTCTCAGTTCCTTACAGGGAACTTCTCTCTTCTAAATCATTATTTTCCATTCTGTCCAGAACACTTCTTGTTTATGCTATACAGACAAATATATTCATCCCCATTTCAAAATAAGAAAAAATAAGAGATAATTCAGTTTTTAAAGTTACTTGTCATTGCTGAAATACTTATTGCTTCCACAAAGAGTTAGGCCACCACTCTTTTTACTGATACAGTCCCTTACTTTAGGCATCTTTCTGCCTTGCAGGATAATTTTTCATACAAGTGCTTAAGGCTGCAGGATAAAATGCACGAGGGAAGTTAGAACAACTGAGTAATCAGCCAGTGAATGTGATGTAGGAGAAAAACGCTCCTGTGATGTGTGATGCTTGCTGATGAGTGAGAGAGTTGAGTCCTCCCTCCACCTTTTGAGACAACATCTTCAAGGCTCTTTTTTGAGATGTAATCTCTCTTTTTGAAGCAATTCCACTGTGGATAAATAGTATCACATAATAACAAGAAATAAGAGAGGGACAGTGGAGAGGAGCCTTGTACAATATGCATAGAGCAATAGGACAAGGGGAAATGGATTTAAGGTGAAAGAGGAAAGGTTAAGATTAGATATTAGGAAGAAATTCCTTAGTGTTAGGGTGGTGAGGCACTGAAAAAATTGCCCAGGAAAGTTGAATATGCTCCATCCCTGAAGTGCTCATAGCCAGGCTGTATGGGACTTTGAAGAGCCTGGTTTAGTGAGAAGTGTCCCTACCCATGGCAGGGGGCTTGGAATCAGATAATTTTCAAGGTCCTTTCCAACCCAAATAATTCTATGATTCTGTGTTCGTTGAGACAGAGAGGATGTTTTGTTTTGTGCCTGTTTTTTAGCACATCAGTGTAAACTATTGGAAATGCACATGATATTGTTGAAGTTGAGTTTTAGGTAGGCTGTAGTTCTAAAAATGGTTTGATCATTCCTCAAACATGTGCATGAAAAAGAAAACATTCTTGGAAGATGTTTTTATTTTCCTGTTAGTGGGAGTGGGTGGTGGTGCAGAACGGTTCCTCATATACCCTAAGAAGGGGTTTAACATTTTGTGTTCTATAAATATATATATATTTTTAAGAATAATAATATTTTAAGAGTAATACTGTAATATACAAAAATATCCCATGGAGAGTCAGCAGCAACAATCTTGGTGTTATCTGCTGAAGATGAAGCTGTTCTCCTAAGATGTTCCACTAAGGTTAAGGTACAAGAGAGAAGTCTTGAAAATCCTGTGGGTTCTGTCTGTTTCCACTACAAGTTTTATTTTCTTTATGAGCCTAGATATAAACTCGGTACTGGGAATAGTAGCAGCTTAAGACTTTCTCCTGGGGAAATTGTTTGACTTTTGAAGAACCTTTGAAGGTTGCAAAGGTATTGCTGGCCAACAGGCACAAAATAATTTGATATAAAACTGAGCTCTAGGTTGCTGTTGGAAACCACCAAGATAATGAGTCAGTTTAGAAAAAACAGGTTCATTATTTTTTAATTGGGCTACTCATCAAAAATGCAAGAGGTGTTCCAAATATCATGAAGTTTAAGAAAATTAAGTTCTGATGAATTCCATATACATAACATGATAAATCTATCAATTATACACTGCTGACCCTCACAAGTGAGTTCTTCCTCCTTTTCAAACGTCTTCTCAGGTGAAAAACAACACCAACATCAATTTAAGCAATAGATAAATATGAACTGAAGTACTTAAAATGAAACTTTAACAAGACCAAAAGCATTTTGGCAAGATTATTTCAGGGAACAGTTAAAATAAATGAGAACAGCTTTCCTTTGTGATTAACACCATTATATTCTCATTCATTTATGACATTATATTAATTCAGGATATTATATTCATTCAAGACTTACACAGCAATTTTCAGAGGAGCTGTGTAACAACAAAATGAGAAAAGCAATAAAAGACACAGAACTAATAATACATTTGATATTGAGAGAAAGGAGGATACAGAGTGGGCTGAGAAAACTGGGGCATATCTACATTCAGCTTGCTGCAGAACTCTAATATAGGAAGATATAGGAACTAAAGAAGCATTTCTTGTGCAGTTACATAGACATAACCGTGACAGAGGAGGTGGATATTTGGTGGAATGCTGATGAGTGGACTTACAAGGCTTTCTGAGATTGGTTTTTTGATTTCACTTTCAGTATAAATTCTCTCCTTGTTGCCATCAATCCCAAAAATAAAACCGAGATCAGAACTCTCTTTCTAAGAATTTTGTAGTCTTTTTATAGGGGCTTAGTACTGAACTCAAAAATGACCGTGATGCTTCTATCACTCATCTGACTCTGTGTTCCTGAGTGACTAACAACTGCAGAAGTCTTGTGTGATGTCTTTCTGAAAGTCCCTCCCCTTAGTGTCTTGCTTTTCTCTCCCTTTGGTCCTTCCCTGAACATCTCCTAGGTTTTCAGCATCTCTGCAGGCCCACTTTAGCACATCTCAAAATGCTCATGCCCCTGCACCCATACTGCCAGCAGTCCTTTACCTCTGTACACAATTACCCTGTTCCATGTGCACAGCATGCTGGGGGGAGAGTTTCTTGCTTTCACTTCTTTTTTTGTTTTATATCAGATTCAACAATCTCATCAAGAAATCATTCTCCTTGGGCACTCATGAGTAGCTGACTCAGTGTCCTCTAGTTTTCACTGACTAGGTTAATAGAATTCTTCCACCTTTACTGTTTTCTTTGGTGCTTGAGTTAGTATTTAATTTGTGTTGCCTTTATTACAGAGAAAACCTGACAGTAAATTTCCAACAGCTTCATTCCATCTTACCTTTTTCCCAGCTGCTTGGTGTTTTTGTTGGTTTTTTTTGGTGTATGTCCATCTCCTGGCCCTTCCCCCCCTTCTCCCCTTTCCCCTCCTGCTTTTTAAAAATTGCTCTTAGTATTATGCTTCTGCGACTTCAGACTGTAGCTTTATCCACCAAAAGAAGATATCATTTAGTGTGGTCTTCTTATATTTAGAATTTAGCCTCCTTTCAGTGAATTTTCTGTCAGCCTTTTAGTCAGAACTTTCTGACTAAAGCCTGTCAAAACTCTTGGATTTTAGAAGGGCCAGGGCTTCTTTCTTTGCCCAGAATTTTATTTCCTGAACTATTTATTTTGGAAGATCATTTTCTTGAAAGTTAAACCATATGTAAGAAACTCCTGGGGATATGGAAAGGAGTCCAGTCAGTTCAGTCTTTGAGTGGGAACAAAGAAGTGGGGAACAAAAGCATGAGGCACACAAGTTTGCTTCTGTAGAGCTGTGTAAAAATAAATACAGGCTGAGTTTAGCAATATCTGCTGGGAACAAAGACATAATAACTAAAGTAATCTTTTGTAATTTTTGCATGTGTTAATGCAGCAATTTTGCTTAAATTTGGACAGTATCAGAATCTTGTTTACAATCTCTAATTTTGGACCCCGTCTATAATTAGTGTTTTATTCTTATACTGTGGAAGTTATACCCAATGCAGTTCCTTTTTAAAAAAACACTAGCTCTCCATTCATATTCCTGCCACAGTGGAGGCCCCAGGAGTTTTCAGCTAACATTCTCATGCAGAGGCATCCTTTGTGAGCCAGCAGACGGGGCATCTCTGTGAGGGCTTCAGGTAGGAGATGGCAGCAGCTTCACAGTGGTCCCCTCACTCTGCCATGAGGTGAGTAATTAAAAAATCATGGAATGTTTTGTGTTTGAAGGCACCATAAAAAACATCTAGTTCCTTTCTTGGGCTGGCACACCTTTCCCTAGATGAGGTTGCTCCGAGCCCAAACTAAACTGGCCTTGAACAGTTTGAGGGATGGGACAGTCACAGCTTTTCTGGGCAACCTGTTCCAGGGTCTCACCACACTGTTCCAGGGTCTCACCACCCTCACAATGAAGAATGTCTTCCTAATATGTAATCTAATGGTAGATTAGAGTAGATATTTTGGTTTAAAGCCATCCCCCCCTTTCCCTTTTGCTAGAGGTCCTTGTAGAAAGTCCCTCTCCAGCTTTTCTACAGGCCCCCTTTAGATACTGGAAGGTTGCTATATGTTTCCGTGAAGCCTTCTCTTCTTCAGACTGAACAACCCCAAGTCTCTCAGCCTGTCTTCAGAGGAGAGGTGCTTCAGCCTTGTGATTATTTTCATGGCTGTCCTCTGAACATGCTCCAGCAAATCCATGTCCTTCTTATGAGTCATTACTGTAATGAGCTTCCCTGGCATCTCGAGTCCAGGTGGCTGCACTCCAAGGACCAGTGTCCTTCAGCCCACCTACAAATGACGTGGTGTGGTCCAGGTGGGTCAGGATGCCCTACCTGACCTGACTTACATTGAGTAACAGCACCTGTTGCCTTAGGAAGTAATTTAATTCTGTGTGCAGTAGAAGAATGTGTTGGATTGTTGTGGATTTGGGTGTAGGGCATGACTTCAAATAAAGATATTAGGAATGGAGGTTTATTGCATTTTTTCTTCCTCACTTTTGGAGGAGGGAGAAATATTAATAGCAAACAGCAGTACAGATGTACTTTTGCTTCTCAGTCATCAGCACTTTGGGAAGAATACAAAAGCAAAGGACAAAACAAGAAAAAAGCAGACACACGGTAGAAGTGACAGGATGTGCAGAAAAGCATTGCCTTTGCCATTCTGCTATAGTCAGAAAAGTCAAAATCCACATCAGAATACAGGAATGAAAAATGACAGCCTTCTAGACTGAAGCCTGACAAAATTGCAGGGAATATAAGCTAGCTCCAAGCAAAGCACTGCTTATCTACCATTTATCATGATGTTGACTCTTAAGATGAAGAGTGTGATAATGTATTTGGGGAGTGTAAAATTAATTTTTTTCATTAGCACGGCAATTTTTAATCTTATTATTTCATAATTATTCCACAAAGTTTAGAGACATTTAACATTGCCAGTAGCTTTTTCATCTTATCAAATAGCACTGAAAAGGAATCAACATACTGAAATCCAAATACAAAATCAATATGAAATTGCCAAAGATTTGGCTTTTTTGTTTGTTTTGTTTGGTTTTGATTTAAACAGATACACAGGCTTTGAGAAAAAAAAGTTTTTTTAATTAAAAAATACATTTAAAATGGTACAGTTTTGAGTAATGCATGGAATAAATTGCTGCTACCTAAAAGAACACCAGAGGTAAATACAACTTCAGTCTAAGTCAGGACTGAGGAAGCACATAGTATGAGGCACCACAGGGCTAACTGATATATTTAATGCTGCTTTAATCTCCTTTACTGGCCTGCACATGGCCAACAGGCACAAAGTTTGTTTGTTGACATTTTTTATGTTAACTGTGCTTTTAGCAGCAGTGAATAAATCCTGAATTAGGAAAGAAACACCAAAACAAGTTTTTTAACAGTGTAAATAAAATGTAATTTAACATGATAGCATATTGTGACTATAATCTGATGTGAAAAGTATTGTATAAAAAAAATTATTCTTACATTATATTCTGGGGTTAGTATTAAATAGTGGTAAGGACTATTAAATAGTTCAAGGACTGAAATTGTAAAATATAATTGTTCATGATCCTGTATGTAAATAGTGATAGTACTCCTTGCCACTGTTTTACCCGTGACTAATTTGCCTTTATAATCATGGTATAAAAACCCCACACGATCAAGATACAACTATTTTAGTAACTCAGGTAGGCAGAACAGCCTGGAGTGGATTTTTTTTTTTTTTTGGCATTATACTGTAGGACAAGGAAATAGTTTATTTAAAAATGAAAGACCACTTATTCTTTACAGAAAGTTGGTAGTTACCAGTGATGCAGATTCTGGACATAAATGAAACAAATACACTTAATGAACTATGTATTGTGATGACTGTTGCTTATTTCTTACACTCTAATTCATGAGCAGATACTGGTAGAGAAAGCTTTGCTTTGAACAGAACCAGAGCTGGATAAAAGCCAGGAGAGAGAAGTCTGTGAATTGGAGCTGAGATATATGTTTGATAAAACCAGAGATTACTTTGTATTTTTGTATGATGCTAGGGACAAGTAGAAGGGATGGATCCAAAAAGAAAGGTACTTGAAAGCCCTTTGGCGATAGGATCAAAAGGAAAGCAAATGGGAAATAAGGAGGAGAGTGAGGGGGAAGAGGTGCTCCATAACAATGTACAGCAGCCTGTGGAGGGAAGTGGAGGTGAAGGAAATGTCATGTGGTAGCTTCTCTTCAGATGTAAGTCTTTAATCTTTTTCTGCATTTTTTGCATATGAATTCTGTAGAATTTTATTTATTTTCAAAATTTCATCAGGCACAAGTGCTTGTTGGAGTATTTCTGACAGTATTCCTAGTGTTTGAACTTCATAGTTGTCATTAGTTCCTTCAATAAATATTCCCTGCTGTTGCTTTGATTTTCATAATTAGTCATTCCCAATCAAGTACATTTCTCAAGAACTGAAATTGTGAAATATAAATTTTTCATGATCCCATGATGAAAAGACAATTTTAAAGGTTTTGATTCACAATATATGTTCCAGCTAAGAAAAGAACGTGACTATGTGAGAAAGGACAAAGAGCCAGGCTCCAGGATACTTCCATTTTCGGATAGTTTAGGGAATTTTTTATAACTTCTTAACGTATTAAGATATCCAAATACTTGAAAAACTTGGAATAGATTTATGAAAGATAGAAGCCTGTATCTTATTTGTGAGGTGCATATTTATATATCTATCCCTCTATCTATCCATCCATCTATCTATCTATCTATCTATCTATCTATCTATCTATCTATCTATCTAATCTATCTATCTATCTGTGATTAAAGCAAAGCTGTTAATTTGCTGTCATTTGTGAAGCAATATTTTTTACTATTTATGTGACATCAGAAGGTCTCAGTGTATGAAGTGATGTGTGATTCTAGCAAACAGAAAAGAAAGTGAGGTGTTGTTCTACTCAGAAGTGAAGGCTATATTGCAAATATTTTTTTTCATGCAAATCCAGTAGTACACTTATACAGAAATTATGAATATGCAGACGTCCAAAAGGTTCTAGAAGGATTTTATAAAGGATTTAGATACTAAAATCTTTGAGAGCAGTTTGAGGCAGTGTCTTCTTAAGAACCTCAAAACCTCTGTAAAAAACCCATTAGAAACAGCATCCCTGCCCCAAGCAGTAGCATTGGTTATTTTGGGGTAGAAACTTCAACTTGCTAGCCATGAGAGAGAAGTGCTACTCTCCTGTGTATCATCACCCAAAAAGAAGTGTTGGCATTTTGAATCTAGCTGGATTTAAGCATCTGCTTAATCAGGTTTATGAGACTGATATTCTGGTGTATGGATACCCTCCAGTTTCCCTTGGAAATATATAGATAGATTTCTATAGTCTTTATGTTTTCTTTTTTCTTGTTATATAGTACATGACAAGAAAATAGATTATGTGTGTCTTTTTTTTTTTCTCTTGTTATTTGTAGTAAATGGAGAAGGGAAGACTCCTAATTAAGATGTTCTACATCATTCCCTGGAAGCATTCAGGGAATATACCTGCATTAGCATTTCAGTATGAATTAAGAATGTGCTTCTGAAGTAAAGCTCCCTATTGTCTCTACTTGCTGTGCTTGGATTCACATTATATAGTGGTCTCGGAGAGCACAAGATAGACTTTTTTGGAGGTAACCAGACAATGTGCTCCAACCGTTTCCAGATAATCAAATTCATAGTCCCAGGTCAAAATAAATCCAAGCCCTTTAATAAGTATAGTGTGGATGTCAGTTTTTCATCAGCCATGCATTACCCTAAGGAGTTGCTTCTATTGAACTGCTCTGCTTGCTTCTGTAGGTGCAAGTATGAATTTCTTCAAAGCTTTCTCTCTTTTAGCTACAGGGTGAGTCTGTGTCCTCAGCAGAGGCAGTCACAATCACTCTGCTGCAGGAAGGTGCCTAAATCTGAGGCACTGAAAGCTCATATTAGCTGCCTAAAAGTGGGTGATATAAATATTGTTCATTGTGTTTATATCATAAAATAGAGCAAGACAGTGCAGGCAGCATCTGTGCATCACTTCTTACTTCAGTCCCCTCCCGTGAGTTTTTCTCCCTTTGCCAGGATGTGATGGGGATTGCACCCCATCTGTGCTAATCCAGCTCTTGACTGTTTGTTGTTTTAGAGAGACATGATAATATTACAAACAGTGAAACAATAGAAAATAGGCAAAACCCTCCTTTTTGGGGGGGAACACACCCTTCTCCACCCTTGCATTCCGCTGTTTGTAATCACTAGGCTAGTGCAAAGCAAATAATTTGATCTTGCACTTGGACTACTAAGTAAACCAGCTAAATTGTTAGTAGCATTAACTCCCATTTTCTAGCATGTTCTCTCAAAAGCTGTTTGGTAAGTCTTGTTTCACTGTCAATTTAGATATTGTTTCTCCCTCCCAGAAAACACAGACCTCTCAGTTCATTCAAAGAATACTTAATAAGTACACATTTCTCATGTCAAGGCCATAATAAATCAAGTATGGAATGTCGCAGAATTGAGTCATGTAGTTTTCTATAACTTTCTGATTCTCACATCGTTTGTAGCATATATTTCCACTTAAAACACCAAAAAATACTAGCTCATAGCTAAGATCAAAGGAAAAACAAAAAGGCTGTATGCTAGCATACTGTTAGAAATTTAGAATTGTAACATCAATTAATAATTATATTAGTAATTATGTTTGTTGCAGGAGCTTTGTTTGGCTTCCTTGTACCTATGAGTAAAGATAGTTCTAGAAGTATACTCATGCACAAGTCCTCATGCATGATCACTTACTGTACTTAGAGAATTAATTATTTTCTCTGTCTTATACTACATCTTATTCAAAGTCTGTTCTGAAGATAAGCTATAAATATTCTTCTAGCCTCTTCTGTTGCAACTACTATATCTAGAAACTTAATTAAATCCTTTTTTCATAATTTGTCCTGGGCTATTATTGTCCTTTTACATGTGAGAAAGAAATACATTTTTAAACATTCAGATCCTCAGTTTGTATTGTAAAAGTGCTTAGCACTTTAGATTTTCAGAGTATCACTAACTGGCTTTAGCTGCAGTCTCCAAGCAGATCTTCTGCATAACAGGCTCTATTGTGTCTGGTTTTGTACACCAGAAAGTGATTAAAGTAAATGGAGAATCATTTGTGCAAGCCTTCTGAGATACAGGAACCTATAGGAGGAAAAATGCTACCAAGCAGTTCTCCATGGAAATGCTCTTGCCATGATACTCATGAGATTACCCTTTCTCTAGCTGCAGCTCTCATCTCCATTCACTAAGCACTTTCCAAGTTTGGCAATTAAAAAAAAAAACAAACAAAAATCAAACAAACAAAAAAACCAGAAAACAACCCACCAAAACCCCAACAAACAAACAAACAAACAAAAAAACTTTTGTGCTACAGACTGAACACTACCCAATCTTGCTCACACTAAACCTATATCATCCACCATTGTGATGCAAATGCATGCAAGACAGTAGGTATGATTTTATTGTATTAATGTTTCCTTTCCTAACTTTCTTCATGATCTTTAAACAAGACTCCTTAGATGCATAGAAAAGTTACAGTGCAAGTACCTGAATTTTTACTTTCTTATTGCCATGTCAGCTTTTTGTATAAAATTCACTCTGTATCTGTTTTCCTGTGGTCTTTGGTCTGCCCAAAACACATCTTGGTTCTTTTAAAAAGGACCTTTATAGACCTTTTGCACTGTGATGAATTTTCCTGATATTCATATAGTAGCAGCTTAATGGAACTGTATTAAAATGGACAGGAAATATGATAGCATTCATTGAAAAATGTGAGATCAGATGCATGCTTAAGTGTTCTGTGACATTGACTGGTTGATAGGATTGGAGGATATGCTTCAAATGATTCCCAAAAGACTATGGTACTCTTGCCCTAGCAAGGTTAGGAGGAGCCCTAGAAGGACATTTACAGGAAAAAAACCCCAAACTGCTGGTGTAGAGTTTGATTCGCTTGAGCGTCTGACTTGGATTCAGGTCCATAAATGCACAAAGAGGATGTTTTGGGATTTGACTCACAGTTCCTCTTCTTCATGAAGCCTATTCTGCTGCAAGAGTGTTTGTCACTGAGGGCCAAGAGGACAACTAATGTGAACAGAGAGTTTTCATGGGGAGTGGACTTGTCAGCAGAAAGACTAGGCAAGGCACGGTTGAAAAATGAATGTTTGGTTTATGTCTGAGCTCTTCCAGAGAGAGGAAAACCACAGTTTGTTCAGATCAAGTGGCAGCTGCTGAAGTACTGCTGTAAGTGTATTCAAGTGCCAGGTTCATATGGGACACAGACTTATTTTAAACACTCCACAAAAATGAGAACAGTTCTTCAAAGTTGAAAGCTAAAGCGTCCATTTATTTCAAATGTTTCTCTTGGAACGATTTAGTAGACTAGACTCTTGGTTTACTATTGAGTAGTTTATTATTATTATTTCTGTTTCCATCTGAGGGTTGCTTTGGATATTGTACTGAAAAGTTCAGAACTTCCTCGAAAATTCCAAGAGAGAGAGAAGCCTGGCTTATCTCATTCTCCTTGCTGTTTAGTGATGTTACAGCTATGATGGAATTACATCAGATGAGCAATTGGCAAGGTTTAGTAGCCATACCATATTGTGATCCCTTTCACCTAATACCTTTGACTTAGTACAAAACTCTCCTGTATTACTGATTACCACTTTTCCCATTTCATATATCTGCCTAAGAAGCTTTCTTCCTATTATTCTTTCAGCCTTGTAAAGCTTTTGTTTTCATTGTTCTCAGGAACATTTTTCATTATAGTGAAGTTTTCAGCATGTAATGCAGCTTCTACCTGTGTTTCCATGACCTTGCACCAGCCAACAATGTACTATCAGCAACAGGTGTCACTCATTGGCAACAGATGCTCCTCCTTCATAATTTTACCTGTCTCCACAGAAACTGATAGCTCAGATGGATTTCCCAGAAGCAGAGCTTTCATGTTGAAGGCTTAATTTCAAATTATAATTCTAAAATGTGTGTGCTGCCCACATTTAATTCCATTTCTGCCTTCCCTGCATGCTGAAAAAATTTCATCTTCTCATTTCTCCCTCCCCTGTCTTCTGACATCATTGTAGTAGCTGCTGCCCCAGTAGATTTCAAGAAGGATACGAGAGGCAAAAACACAAACAAAAAAAACCAGAGCAAAACAAAATAAAAACCCACCCTAATATGTTTTTTCCTTTAGCTTCCATCCTTAATCCCTGTAATCACAAACAACTGAATATAGGCAGAGACATCCTGAAAAGGCAGAACTAAATCAAAACTAGATGGTTTACTCCAAGACATGCGTAAAGCAGACAGTATTCCTGAAACAAAATACGAAGTTATCTGGTTTTTGTTCTTTTTATTCAAGTATCTTAACCTATTTAATCTTTTCAAAAATGAGGTTAACTCATTGTGGTCTTCTCGATACCTTTGCTAAGTATACCATCCTATTGAAATTGTGCAGATGTTTTGCATTGTCAGGTTATATAGTAAATATTTTTCTTTTGTTCTTGTTTCTTAGTAATTCCTAAAATTATATTTTGTTTTTAACAGCTACTGGGCATGAAGAGCAGTAATCAAACAGTTTAAATTTACTATTAATACTAATGAAAGTTACAGCTGTCCATGGCTGGCTGTAGTTATGACTGTCCTTTCTTGCCCTGCATATGCAATACTTCACAAATAACTACTTTGAATTTAATCTGTAATTTCTTTGCCAAGTGATTGAGTATTGTAAGATGCTCATATGGCTCTTCAAAGGCAGTTTTATTTACTCCTCTTCTGGTAAATTCTTTACTATCAGACTGTCTCTTCATGTACCATTCTCATTTCTCAGATGCTAAAAAAGAAAGTTCAGTGTCACGAGACCTGAGAGAAATTGATGGGAATCCTTCCTTCTCTGTTCCGAATAGTGACCCTTTTATTCCTTACATGTTTCCTGTCTGCTAGACAGTTACCAGGCAGAAGACACTCTTGCCTCTCCTCCCATGATAGTGAAGTCTAAGGCTCTTTTAAGTACATTATCTAAAGAAGGCTTTTGGAAATTCAACTGTTTTTGCAAGTCAATTGCATCTTATACAAACTTTATTTACTCTTCCAGAGAAGTAGTAACTTCTAGTAGAAGTGAGACAGGACATACTATCATGCATTCAACAATTTTCTGTTCATTTGGTTCATTAGGCAAACTGCTGTTGGTGTATCTGATACAGAGGTTGGGATTCCTCTTTTAGTGTTTATTAACATACATCTGCAGCCTTCCTCTGACACAGAGCTTAATTTTACTGACAAAAGCAGTTGTATTATGTGCTTTCACATGTTCTAGACTAGTTTGGAGTGCAGTCCCAGTTATGGGAGAGAGAATCAGAGGTCTCTGAAGAATTAGGAAACCACTGTTTTGTGGACTAACTGAGCACTACCAGAGGTCTCATTCTTCATTCACAGGAAAGTTATGTCAAACAGGAAGCTGAACTCATCCTAATCATGATTAGGCATAAGCAACGCAACTCTTTTTAGAAAAGCCAGAACCATGTACTAATCACCATGAAAAATAAACAGAAACATTAGACCAGTGAGAAGGACTTGTAGCTATGTGAGTTAACACAGGAGTAGTAAGTGAAATTGCCACCCTGTCTTCCAAGTATATTCAAAGAAAAGCTTTTTTTCTTAGAATTGCCAATATTAAGTTTAGTCTTAGGGTTGCTTCATTTATTTCAAACCAGAAAAGTTAAAAACTTGGAACCAAAAAGATATATATATATATATATATATATATATATATATATATATATATTCTTATAGAACCATGAAGAGCAGAGTCAGTTTTCCAGAGAAATCACTGTAAGGAGATCTGTTTGTCTAGAGAAGTATGGCCACAAACATCTTTGTAGACGCTTGAAGCATGTACCAAAAAATTATGGGCTCATGTTATTAATTCAGATGAATACTTGCTGTAACTAATTTGACATTCCTTTTCAAAGTAAATCCAAATACCTTTCTTCCTTTCAGGTAAGCTTTTGTAACTATCAGTCTGAGGCAGAGCAGTCATGACTTCTGTTTGGAGATCAGTGGGAGTGAATACATGGCTGCCAGTACAGCAATTTACTGTTCTGCTATTGGTCATACTAGGTAAAGGAAAATAGAAATTGTATATTATATAGAAAGTTTGTTTTGAATTTTCATACTAGAGTAAGAACTTGCTTTCCAAGCAAGATAAATCTTTCCAAGTTCATAACTGTGAAAAATTGCTCCACAGTTGATTTATAGACCGTAGTGTGATGGAAGGTAGGAGTGTGTAACTGTGCTTACTAGGAGATTTCCTATATTGAGCAACAAAAGTCCTCAGATCAGAATATTCTAGAATTGCTGTGTAGAAATATAGAGATTTATGTTCTGAAGTATTAGAAATATTTTCTTTTTTCCTTAGTTCTTTTGTTATTTAGTAACACTGAATTAACTTAGCTGTGAAAGTGGCGATACCAGACAAAGTTTGAGAGAATGAGACATGGTATCACTTGTTTGATTTTGCCCCCTTTTTGTAGGGACCAATCTGTGTCAGTCTTAAGAGGCTTGTGATTTTCTAAGAAAGGGAAATTTCACAGGTTTTCTGTGGCTTAAGGTTTCCTTACTTTAACCTATTTATTAAAAAAACCAGCAGGTATGCGAGACCCACTGAATAGCCCTACATCACTCTAATTCTTTTAAGCATCTGAGATGTTGGCACTAGAAGACATATGCAACTTTCAAATGTATGAAACTTTTATATCTACTTTCTCTGTTTCTGGGGGAATTTTATGACAATATCCAACTGTGGTGTGTTTGCTTTGTTGTTTTTATTACATGGTTTGTGTGTATGGTATTTTTCCCCTGGACTTCCACCATCCATCCTTACTCAATAATGCAGTATGTTAAGCTGGGGATTTTGTTAGCCAGCATTAATGGTAATCTGTTTTCAGTGTGTTTTTATGTGGCCACATCTGAAGTGCTGATAAAAAGTTACGAGTTCCACAAGATGAGGACATAAAAGATGCAAAATTCAATCCTCTACCTCCTAGTCTTTTAATTACAATATTATCTGAATAAAGGACACTATCATTATGTGCCATAAGACCCAGTATTTTTTACATAGTATTTCCCCAAGTAATTCTGACAGATTTGACAGATGTAATCTTTTTACCTGGTCATCACCTATCAGGGGTTTTTAAGTACTTATGTATGTCATAAGACATAGTAAAATAGCAAAGGGGAGACCCAGCACTTGTACAGCAGCTTTCATGGTGATCTGGGCTCTAGGTGAGCCTTTCTCAGGAGTACTACAGCATAAACCAGTTAAAAAGCTACCATGCCCACCAGAGATTACTCCCTAAAGGGGAGGCACAGGAAATCTGGAAAGGGGCTTCTTACAAGCACCTGTTGTATAAGGCAAGGGGAGTGGCTTTAAGGTCAAAATGGGTATATTTAGGTCATATACCAGGAAGAAATTCATTACTCTGAGGGTAGTGAGACACTGGAGACTGTTTTCCAGAGAAACTGTGGATGTCCTGTTGTCACAGAAAACTGGAAAATGGACTCTCCAACCAGACTGTTAGGTTAGAAATATGTACATCAATTGTAAAAACTTTTAATTATTTATACATTTTAGCAAACAAGGAAATTAGTCTTCACTTGAATTAGTATTCACTGCATATAAGTTACAAGTTCTCTAGGTACTTAGTATTCTATCTTCTATTGGTTTATGATTCTCTTACTTCTCATGCTAATTAGTTTGCTTGCTCAGTTTCTCTCTTCCTTTGGGTTGGTGGGTTTCCTGGGTCAGTGGTCTGTGGGTTGGTGGATACAGATCCCCCGCCAGAATTACTATTTACCCACTTGGAGCTGATTTCACATGAGTTTCTTCCTTACTTTGGGAGTCCTGACAAATGTCCTTGTTGGCCATAAATTCTCCATTCTTCGTGTCCATTGTCAGAGTTGCATCCTTCTTCCTAAATTATGTTAACCTCCTCCCCCAGGTCTCACATCACCGGAGCATGTTGAGTCCTAAACTTTAACTCATTTTTGTAACACACGCACATCACTTCAAGGTTACTTTGTTAGCTGCTATCAGTTTCATGGACTAAATCTTCCTTCTTGTTGGTTGGGTCCCATCATTTTCCCCCATTGCTGCATGGGCTCTTTTTTTAAAGAAATACAACTGGTTCGGCAACACCATCCCTGGGAGTGCTCAAGATCACACTGAATGGAGCTCTGAACAATCTAGTCTTGTGGAAGATATCTCAGTCCATGGCAGGAGGAATTGGAACGAAAAGGTTTTTAAGGTTACTTCCAACCCAAACCATTCCTATATTTCTGTGATATATACATCATCAAAAGGTAGTGTTTTGACCTGGGATGCCTCTGGCCACAGATCAGACAATTAGGAAGGACCTCACTCATCAAGCTGAAAAATAAATGGCTAAAATCCCCTTTTTTAAGGTGGGAAATATATGTAAGAAACTCCTCATTCTTTCCTTCTTTCTCCTAACAAAACTTTTTTACAGAGAAATCTGCTCTGCCTCTTTGTCTGCTGGTCCCTTGCAGTTTTCTTAGCAGACAGGCAGAGTTCCTTGCTGATTCCCAAACGAAGGAAACAGTTTGCTATAGGATTGAATCTGGCTCTTTCCCAAACTTCTTTAAGGGACACAGGTGCAGTGTTTCACTGACCATTACTGAAAGCAAGTTAACTCTGGAGGTTGGCTCTTCTTTAGTAATGAAATTAGCAATTTTCAAGCACATAAATTCTTTGAGAAGAAATGTTTTTTAGCTGCTGTGAACTTGTGAGCAGTAAAATGCATACCTGTGATAGCGAGTGTGCAGGCAGAGCATGTACAGTGATGTGTTGTGTTCTCAGTGAAATAGTGTTTCATACACTGGACAGGAGGATGGATGCTACAGCTAGTGACTGCAAAATAGCGTGAGGTTAAAAATTGAGTGAAATGTCTGGGGTCGGGTAATGGGACTGAGATCGGAAAATTTAAATCTAGTTAGACCAGTTTCTTACTAAAAGGCTGGTCAGGATTTAAAACTCTTGGGGGGATAGGGGGTGGTGGAAGTTGTACACATCTCAGAATTTTATTAGCTTGCTTTAAATCTTCTATCATACACTAGCTCAGCTTTTAAGTATGTTCTCTTATTTCTGTGCAAAGTGCTGGAGAGAATTTCCTCCTTATTGACAGGAAACTGTCAGAAAATGTTTCTTCTTTCTTTCCTGTTTTTTGTTGTGCTGCTTCTTAAAATATCCCCTTCTAAAAAAATATATTTTTTATTCCCTAAATGCCCTTGAAATAATCCATTGTGGGGCTGGATTCCTTTAAGTGTTTCAGTATATGTGTACCATGTACTTTCATCAAGAATTTCTTTTTGTTTTTCAGGTCACCCAGACAATGTTTCTGTTTTAAGAGCCAAATAGAATGTCTTTAAAATATAAATTTTCAGAAGCAGGACCTAAATACAGAATGATACATTAATTATGTACAGAACTAAGATTATGCTTAATAAGAGCAATCTTCCTTGCCTGTTACAGCCTCTCTGAAGATTTCCTTGCTCTTGCTTTCTATCTGTAGAGACTCTCTTTCTATGAATTAAAGCTTACCTGCAGACCCTTTATAGTTTACTTCTATGGCAGAAATTGTCTCCAAGTAAAAGCTATTGCTTTCCTCCTCTGCTATCCTAAGCTAGAGTGTTCTGTCTGTTTACTCACTGAGGAAGAGGTGAAAGGATTACTTTACTTTTTTCCTAAGGTTCTTGGAGTAACGCTTCAGTGGCTGCTTACTTCAGAGTTGTGAACAAAGCAGTGCCTGATGGAGACATGTGTGCTTAATTCATAACAGAACAATTGCTAAGACAATTTATAAGGATTTTCCTGGGATCAGTGGAATTTATTAATATGCCTCTCATTCACAGAAAAGTGAATTTTGTCCCTTTTCTTTTGTATTAAAAATACGACGACTCAACAGAGGTTTTAAGCATTGGCACAACATGTGGTTTTGAGGTTTCTTTAGGTCTTTAAGATTATGTAGCCTTTATGCACCTTAGAAAACAAAATGTTAAAGCAAGTACAAAATCTCAGACTGGAAAAATACAAAAAAAAATGTAACAACAAAACCAAGAAAGTCTGAAGATGTAAAATTTTGTGAAATGTACATAAATGTAGAAAAAAAAATAGTCTTGATTAGCCATCAGGGATGTAGGTGTTGTACTTTTCCACATTTTATTTCTGAATATTGATAAATCATTTTAGCAATTGGGAACCCTCACCTTCAGCCACAGTTTTGCTTCTATATATATCTTGGGAGTGGTTCAGTAAATTAGGTCACAAAATTCATCCATTTTTGTCTGGCAAATCTTCAAAACCAGCAAGTCCACAATCACAAGAATACACGAGGAAGACCCTTATCATTGAATCTATAAAGATTGTGCATGTCATAATGAGCCACTTGGGAAACCCACCTTGCTTCCCCTCCACATTTATTTAGGTTAGGCAAATGCTGGTACTGTTCAGCTGATTGCAGTAGATGAAGAATTGCATGACTGTTGTAAAGGCTTTGATTTCAGCCAGTGGATCTTTAAATGGCAGTGTCAATGGACAAGCAATATTAAAACAAGGCGAAAAAAGCAAGCTTCCTTCTCCACCAACAAAAACTCTTTAGAAACACAGATTTTTCACAAAATTGAAGTGATGATCTAATGGCAGTTTTTGCAACAAGACAGGGGATAAAACATACCCTAGGTCTATCTTTAGATCCCTTTCAAAACTGCTAGAGAATATATTTAATTTCAACAGAGTTTTCTGCGATTGCTCTCTGTGAGTAGACTGCACTGCTTTTAAACGGGAAAAAACTCTGTCCCTTCATATACCTATGTAGTTCCCCCAAAAAAGAAATGTCTCTGTATAAAGGAGTTTCTTGAAAAGGTTTTCAGGTGCTGAGAGGCTTTGAAAGAATAGTTGATGAACCATTACTGATGACCTAAAAGCTGTGCTTTCAGGATGGAGTTTTCAAAAGCTCTGACTGGGGACCTCCATAAAACTTGTGGGAACAAAAGTAATTCTCTTTTGAGAATCTGCCCTAAACATGTGAGCTTTCCAGGTGCTATGGAAGAATGTGATTGGGCTGTCTTTTGCCCAAGAAAAGCCTGTGTGACCACTACTGATATGCCCTTACTCTGTCATGGGACATTCCTGCATTCTGCAAGCATTGCAGAAATAGAAGTTGCCAAAGCATCCAAGGACTGTCATACAATTAAAAATTAGCAATTGAAATCATGTGGAATCAACTCAGTTTTCAGTTGTCTGCTTATGTCTAACAAGCAAAGCATGTTATTTCTTCACGAAAATGAATTTCTAATGTAATTGCTTTAATTAAATGGTAATAGATCACTAGCCATATAGAACAAAACCACTGCTATATTAGACATTCAGGGGCATACAGATATTCAAAAGAGCCCTGGGCAAAATTTGAAATTGTGGTCTTTTCTACATTTGTATTTTTTATTAGCATCATTGCACAAAGCTTACTGTGCCTCCTCAAAATATTGCAAACTGTCATTCCTTCTTCCTGAGTATCATCTCTCGGGTTCCCTGAGCTGTATTTATGATTTTTTTTTCTGGTTTGGTTGTTTCTGTTTGGTTTTGTTTGCTCATTTGTGATTTTTAAAAAAATTTATTATTTAAATTTCACAGTGTCCTTTTTCTAACTTGAAATGTGGTTTTTGCTCTAGAGGCAGTGGAGTGCATGGTGGAATGGGCACTTTTGGTTGGATTTAATAATATCTGGGAGGACAGTGTGAGGTCCATTTATAAATTATAGCAGCTTGAGAATCTTTGTGTATGATAGCTTGGGAAATACAGCAGATGTATTGCCCAAGTTCAAGAGCACTTGATTAAAATACTATCAAGAGAAACATACTAGAGTGTAGTAACTCTTGAGTCAGTGCTTAAATTCCATTTTCTGACTGCTAGATCCAACTGTTGCCTCTCATTTTCTATATGCATCATAAAAGCTGCATGAATGTGTTGCTGTTTCTCCCAGCCTGATGAAAGCTGGAGCCTTGGTCAGTGACACTTACGTTTCATCAAGTTCTAGATAATAAATGTATCACACAATGAAAGAAGCAATCAGTACCTGTTGCATAGATTTTGTAGTGGTGGCATCTTTCATTGCTACAATATGTTTTCTACTTATCTTTTAATTCCTTCTCATACTACCTGAAGTATTTTCTGCATTATATATTTGGTTTAAAATACTATATTAATAAGTATTTAAATATTTTATAAACATACAGGTTGTCTAGTTAATATTGTTCTTGCTCTTTCTGCTAGTTGACATAGATTATTTGCTCTTTCTAGACTGGAGAACACTCTGACTCTGAGGATTGCACACATGGGCTCCAGTGCTCAAAAGGGGTCCACAAAGTGCAGAGGAGGTTCCGTGGATCTCAGCAAACCTGTTGTTTAGTCATGGGAGAATGATGCTGGCTGTGGACATCAGCACCCATCTCTCTCCTACCCTTCCTTTTTAAGTGAGGTCAAATTGAGAATGCAGCAAGTTAACCACAGTACCCTGCAGCCCTCAGTGTCTGTAAAAACCCTGCCTGCAGATCTCTCTTTCAAATGCCACTGTCATTGCAGTGTCACTGCTTTTATTCCCAGCAAATATATATTTTATTCCAAGCCTTCTGTACTTTTCATGACTGCTAATTTTGTCCCTTTAATAATGTTGTTATGTCATCTATTTCTTTGGATGGCTTTTTTAAGGACGCTGGAAATAAAGTTGCCTTTGCCATCATGAGAAGAATTTAAAAAACCCAAAAAATCAAAACACTCACAAATAAAATGAAAATTTGGCTACTGGATGCTGAGCATAGCCAGCACAGAAATTTTGTTAGCAGCTCTTTATCTTGTACTCGAGAAAATATAGGCTGCAAGGGTGAGAACTGAGTGCCAGACAGCAGAGCTCATGGGGGGCAAACACAGAGTCGAGGTCTTTAAACCTGCCTTTAGGATCTGTCTAGTTCCTTATGTTAATCAATTACTGAATTCATTTCATAAACAGTTATGGCAGAAGGATCTGGAGCATACATCTCTCCCACACAGCTGCTCTACCCTCAAAGCTACAGAATCCTGTTCTTTCTTCTTTCTCCTCTTGACTAAGGGAAGGCTGGAGGGGGCTCTTTCCCAGCCAGAATAATGTAGAACCCATTTGCGAGGATACTTTCCAAGGAAATTAGATGTTGCTGATAAAGCTTCAGCTCTCCCACCTCAAAGAAGCAGTGAATCCATTAGACAAGTGTATTTAGGAGACCTGAAGACATCTGATGGATTTTTACAAGTGCTGCCTGAAGGAAAAGAGTGATCCCAAGCACATTATTAAAAGAAGGATTATTTCTTGATCTTAGGAAAGTTGCTTTTACATCTCTTTAGAGATCTAGGGAGAGATAGCACTTAAGATATATATGGGTCCTCTTTGCTAATTGCTGGCTACTTTTGGGCTACTTCAGCACAGTTCTCTGAGGTTAATTGGATCCTCCATCAGCCTGGATTGACTATCTACTTCTGTCATAATACAGTGTACAGTGTAAGGAGCTGTGTGTCCCATATCTGATTTCTCTCTCAGGTCACATAGCCTGACGCTTTGCATAACCTGCAGAGTAGTAGGAGACAGGGGCTTGAATTGCAGTAGCAAAAGAAAGGCGCTGAACTGTTGTGTCTGAAAATATCCTGAGTATATCCTTGAATCAGAGTATATCTACTGAATAAAGATTCTGATTTTTTTTTTTTAATGCTATTCTGGCTGAGATGTATATCCATCCATAGCAAACTTCAGTCTTATTGATGATTGGATGCTCTTAGTTATTCTTTATGGATTACACCAAGAGTCTGTTCTTGTATAATACTTGCAGACTACAGAGTGAAAATAGGCTCAGCTACATTCAGCTACTGAAAAAAAAGCGGAACCAGCACTTTGTGTTACATTTTTAAAGTGTTGGTTAACACTGTACTTCAGACATGCTTGATCATGATCTAGTGTGTCATAAAAATATCTAATGAATTCAGTTCTTCATGGAAGGTAGGCAGAAGATTATTAACTTGATTTTTAGCTTTCATTTTAGCTAAATGCTGGCTTCTCAGCATTCCCACACCTGGAAAATATCTGTGGATGTATTAAAGGGACACTTTAGGCACCCAGGAACTTTTTAATAATAAAAGTAGATTGCTTGAGTAAACTTTCATCTGAGTTCAGGTCTTCTGGATTGCTTTCTTGACTAAAGGCAACTGTGTTTTTTTACTGAGGCTAATTTAAGTGCTTGATATCCTTCTTCACTTCTTTTAGTTTTTTTCCATTTGGAGTGACATAAATTAACCTTAGAGCATGCCTACAAATGAGTGAATTAATACCTAAACTATGCTGCTAATGGTGTTGCATTTACTGCTGAACTAAGAAGGAGAATTAGGTACCTTAGTGTCTGGCTGTCTGTGATCTGGCAGCAAGCTTAATTGGACAGCAGCAGCTCCTTGAATTAACAAGTCCTGCTGGCAGGACACACCTGATTCCCAGCATGAGCAGAGGGGAGGCAAGGGAAAAGAGATCTGAAAAAAAAAAGTTGCTGCAAAAATGAGTGAAAATGAAGGTCATTTTTTTCCATTCTTTAATTTTTTTTCCCTTGATAGTTATTTGGTAGTGATCAAACATTAACTATATTTCAGGAGCTGCTAGCTGAAATACGTTTTAGATTTTGAAAATTTTTGGCAGAAAGCTCAGAAAATGTATTTTTCTTGTGAAATCTTGGAACAGAACAGCCTTATTTATAGTAAACACTGACAGACGATTGGATATATAATGAACAATTATGCTGCTTTGTGTAACCACTTTCTCTAGCCAATGCATGGATTTTGACAGTGAATCAGTGAGTATTTGGTGGTGTTTTTTGAAATATTTTTTGACACAGGCAAGGATAAATTATGGCATAGATAATTATGCTAGACCATCTCAAACTAATCACTCAAGAGCTGTAAAAATGGTTTTGGTGAGGGAGTCCCAGTTCTTTAACCATTATGTATTTCCTTGGCTGTGGAATATAGGGAATGAAAATGATTTTCAGCTTTATGTCATTTTTATCTGCATGAAAAAGCTGAATCATTCAATATGTTAGTTAATTGCAGCTAAACGTGATGCTCATAATATCCTTCCTGTATCTGTGTTTGTCTCTGTGTGTATGTGTAGAACTTCTGAATCTGGTAAAATTCTAAATGTATTTATATGTAGGATATAACCTTAAAAGCTGTCCATCCTTATATTATAGTAACTGATAAACTGTCTATTCCACTTATTTACTCTTTTGCTACAGTATGGATTTTGTATGTTTCTGTTTTTCATTAAAGCTGTTCCTTCTTTTTGTTTAATTTTTCCTCCTCATCAGCCTGGTATCTTGGCTGTCTAGTTAAAAAGAAAAGGCCTAAAAAAAACAAAATTGAAAAGGACCCGTTTCTTGTGGATTTATGTCCCTTGGTTAATAATTGAATTACAGAGGTCTTCTTTTATCTCTGAATATGCCTATATTCTGGTGATGGTATGCTGACTGCCACACTTGACAGCAGAAATGGGCTGATAAGATTGTTAGCACCCTGCATGTTAATACAAGGATCCTGGTCTCTCTTCTCTCCAGCAGCTGCCGCTTTCAAAATTTATAAGAGTGTAACTATCTTTGAGATTTCTATCTCCTCACTCACATTTAGTTGAAAGCGGGCTACTTAGTTCAGAAATTATAAGGAGAGGACACACAGACTGTGTTATATTGTTGCTTAGTCTTGTTTCCATAGGAAACCAGGCTAAAAACAGCCTGAAAAAAAGTCAGCTTTATCTTTTGCTAAAAAAATATCCCCTCCCAATTTGAATGCAGTAGCTCATAAGATAGTTGAGGATACTCAGAAGAAATTACTTTAAGGTAAATTACTTTTATTGTATGCCTAATGACACATCACCCTCTGATAGAAAGAAGCTTTTCACCTAACCAGGAGTAGGCAGGAGTAATCTAGCAATGGAGAGCCTTTTCTGCCCAAATCTTTCCATTCTGTCTCCCATGGATGAAGGCTGACATCTTGTTACATGCATCTATGAGGAGGAAAAGTAGATGAAGGAAGTGAGGACTACAGAAAGGTAAAACATTGTTTCTTCCCTACCTGCTGTTGAAGATATAGGCAAGTCTTTTCTTCTGCCTGCACTCTGCCTCTGTTCAAAGCTCCATTTCTCTACAGGTGTGCAGGGAACATTATTAAACTAATTGGAAGTACGTGATGAAAGAAATCGAAGGTATGGCCTTCCACTTTTATACTGCAGCAAGAAGCAACCTGGGTTGTAGAATTTAATATGATACATATGTCAAAATGAAAGAAAGAATATTTGCCTAATCATAAAAGACCTATCAAAACGCAGCATCCCACAGAGCTGCATGATTCGGGAAACAGGAACTTCTAAGAACAGTTTCACCTTAGAATAATATTACATACAAAACAATGTTGAATAGTTTAATAGCATGACTTTAGACAACTCCCATTACATTTTCAGGAAAAAAATTCCCACTGTTTTAATGGTAAAAATGAAGCTGAATTAAAAAGCAGTAAAAGTCTATTTGCCAAGTACAAATAAATCAATAAATTAGAATAGCTTAATTTGAACACCGCAGAATTTGAAGACTTTTAACTTGGCAGGCTTTTTGGAAACTCATCTAAGTGCTAATTTGTTCTGTATTTTTTCTGGGTAAAACATCTTTTTTCTGATCTGTTAGTGAATTATTGAGTCTTTGGGGTAAGTATTGGCCGCTCAGGCCTCACAAAAATAACATACATTTCATGTCCAGTACATGTAACAGTCAAGCTGTATACAGACCAGCTTACTACCCACAAATATATGCAAACTGAAGCTTTAGTAAACTGAAAGCATCCCTATATTTTTGAAAATTCAAATAATGTTTATTAATATAGTAATATATTCGGAAGTATAAACATCTGAAAATTACCTAGTACATGTAAGTGCAAACTCTCTTAAATTGAATGCAGCCACAGATAATCCACCTAATTTCTATTGGATGGGCTGAGTGCAGTTGGTTGTTTAAGGGTTAAGCATGAAGCCTTAATTGAGTTGCAGTTACCTCAGCTCCTTCTGTAGGCAGTGGAGAGAAAGGGACAACTCCAGGGTGTAGCTCATCCTGTGCTAAAGTGTGTGACTGGCATGAATGTGGGGAAAAGTGGAAAAGAGAGATAATCTCATTCTGAAGATAAGTATTTTAGAAATTTGTCACTGATCTTAAAGCATAGGTTTCACCTTCAGAGCTGGACTTCAGACACATGGTGAATTTTATTGTGACATTTGCAGCGTGTCACATACAAACACATTAAGATATGTTTATGCAGTGGCATAGGAACTGCCAGGTAAGGGTCTTTTTTCTACAGCATTTTGCAAATGGACCAAGGTTGTGACAAAATGCAGATAGGATATAACTTTCTCTCCAGTTTGCTCAGAGGTAGTTTGATTGGTTTATTGAGTTCTAAAAAGCCCTTTTCTCTATTATTATTCAATCAAACTTAGTACTAGCAAATATATTCAATAGCAGTTTTACCATCTGAGGAGCAGAATCTGATTGCTGATTCCCACAGTAATGTATCCAAGAGATGATGTTATGGCAGCCACCATTTTTATTTCATTGATTGAGGACAGAAATGAGGTCAAAATCATACATCTAAAACTGGTTCATTTAAGCCTCTAATGAGCTGTGTGATATGAAAGCTTTTTCCATGTCTTACAGTATAGACACTGTGCAGTAGGAAAAATGCAGATAAGCAAAACATCTGAAAGAAGTACATAATTTTTAAAGGCTACGAAAGTAGTTATGTTTGGAATGTTTTAACTGTTCTAGTAAATCTGTGGTTGATCAAGGACTCGCAGAGCAGTAACATGAAGCTGCAATGCCACGCTGGCTTGCAGCCAGGAATGAAAATGATTTACCATCCTCACCCAAGGAAGCATGTGTTTATGGAGTTTGTTGGTGCCCACTGGTTACACTCTGTATGGTCTGGGGTCCACTGTTTGGGTACTTGGGAGATGCTGATCGGAAAGAAGTGCTCTTTAGATTGCAGTCTAATTGAAGATGTGATTAAAGAGGTAGGAAATGCTCCTAGGAGGACAACTGAGGGCAGGAGGCTTCCAGTACCAGGGAAACAAAACCATGAAAAGTAACACTGTGCAGAAGTAGTGTCCCATGCATGTTTTTATTCATTTACTTATCTGTGTGCAATTTTTACTTATTTTTCAAACTTTATTTTAAGATTACAGGCCCTTACTTGTTTGTATCTGTTAAGAGACAAGTGTGTTCATCTGCCAAATCAACATGTATGTAATTTTAATATCACTCAGCTCTTATGGCGAATGCACTCGCTTGGTGTGCAGTTTCTAATGGGCTGGCATGCCAGTTATTGATACTGAACTGAAATACATAAGCTTTAGTATATTGCAGTAGAACAGCAGATGTGTGTTACTGTCCTAAGAGCTTGTCTTGAAACACCTCTTCCCTTGGTTTGATATCTTGCTTCTTGAATTTATGGGGTGTAAAACAGCCTGTGAAATTAATCACAGCTAAAAGAATTGCAGTTTAACTGTATTGTGTAAGCTAAACCCTGCATTTATTCATGCAATATGACAGCTACCCAGGAAGTCTAGTCCAACATACTGATGGGCTCATTCAAATGTTCCAAATCTCATGAAGAATAAGACCAGAAATTAGTTTTATTTAGTTTATGGTATTTTATCTTAAAAGTAAAAAGATATTGAAAGACCATTATCTTTCCAGTCTTAATAGCTATAATAAGAATAATTTTTAAAAATCCCAAACCAAAGCAAAATCAACCACCAAAACCACAGGCTTGAAATTTCTCAAAGTAGTACTGTCAATGTCACATCTGCCCCTTTGTCTATAAAACTGTTTCATATGTTTCTAACTCAGTGTTTTATTCTTTATTCTCTTCCTGTCACTATTTTTCCCTGTCTTCTAAGATCTCAATCTCCTTATCCTAACTTTTTTTTCCTATCAGTTCAACCTGTCATTTTTCTTTTTCTCAATAACTCTTCTTTTTATGTTTTTTTTTTTCAATATTTCAGGTAGATATTCTTGACACATGTTGTTTTCCTTTCAAATGCCAGTAGAACCGTGGAGAACAAATTAAAACCCATTTAAATTCATGTTGATAAATGTTTCCCTCACCTATTTTCTTTGGATGATAGACTGTAATGCAGAATATGTTAACTGTTTCAGCACTGGGTTTCAAAACAATTGCATTATGTTCCGATCCTGAAACCTGCTTTCTGTATTTAAAAAAAAAATCCCACTGAATCAATGCCAAGTTGACTGTATTTAAATCTTTGAAGAGGTCTTCTGAAAGGGGACAGGAGTCTTGCAGTGATAGTCTGTCTTGCAGTGTAGAGCCAGGCTGTCACTGCTGTTTGTGTTACATGTGCCTCAGTGATTTTTGTGGGACACAAGGTACTGGAAGATTTCTGTCATTAGGCAGTATACCAGCCATGATTACAGGACCATTCTGTTTATTTCGGCCTCTTCCAGTGTTTTCTGTGTCCAAGTTACCAGCCTGACCTGCCACAGAGGCCAAGCAGAAGTCATCCCCTCTCCTCAGCAGAGCCTGGATTCAGGGCAAAAGAAAAGGAAGCAGCCAGTACCATTGAGACAGAAAAAGACTTGCATTTTTGTGGTGACGTTCTTTCCCCGTTGCCAATTTTTCTTTTTGAAAACTCTTTAATATTTTAAGTTCATGTGCATCTTTATCCTTATCTCTCCACGCCTGGAAGAGGAGAGGAAAAATTATGACCATTTTGAGCCAAGCTCTCTCCAGGCCTGAGGAGAGGTTCAGGATGGCTATGGATGAAGGTGGATGTGATGGGTATGGATGTAGATAGCCTGAATGTTCCCAGGTATGGGGGATCCACCACTTCTCTGGGTAACATCTTTGAGTCTTCACCACCTCGTTATCAGTTTGTTTTTTTTTCTTCTATCTAGTCTGAATCAACTCTCTTTTAATTTTCATTTAAAACCTTTGCTCCTTGTTCTATTGTTAACAGGTCCTACTAATGTCCTGATTAACCCAAGTGGCTCTGAACGAGGGCACATTCAGGCACTGAGGGACTTCTTGGAGCATCTAGTTGTCAAATCCATTTCCACAGTGTGTGTCAGGAGAGAAATCTTCCAAAAGAGTTTGTGTTTTGTTCAGAGGCAGTAGTTTTTTTTTTCCTAGGGACCACAAAAAGCAGCTTTGTTGACACATTTCAGTTTGCTGCTTCTCCAGAGTGTGAAGTGACAAGTTATCTGATGAGACTGGAGAAGAAATTCCTAAAGCTATTGCATAGAAAATCTTTTCTGCCTTTTCTGATCTGATTTCAGTCTGGAATGGAATAGCTGAAAAATTGTTGCATACTTAAACAACAGACCTCTACCAGGTATTAGTTCAAAGATTTTTTTTTGTTGAACATTTATTGCCAAAATTTGAAATTCCTGAAAATAAGGAATGCCATAGAAAATTTCGAGCCATACAGAGGCTGAAACTTTCCATCTCCATTAAATAGCTCCATGAATTTGCTTTTAGCAGTGTCTCTAGAAATAATGAGAAATAGCACAGAAGATTAATGACAGTGCCATTATCATAGTACTGATTATAATTGGATATGCATTAGAATAACTTCACATTGTGATCAGCTGTTCAGATTAGGACTATTATAGGTTTAGAGTTTTTGAATTTTAAAAAGGTTTACCATGGTAGTTAGTTGCTTTCTGTGACATATTTATCATAGGTTTACCAAGATTTGACAGAGAAGTGAAACAAAGAAATGTTCTTCCTTTGTGCAGACTGCTGTTATTTCATTTTCCGTTTATACACTTATAAAAGTGTCAGAGCAGTACACCAATAAAAAACCCTTTTGTATCTTACATGTTAAAGACATTTCTAAAATTACTGCATGCCAAATCACTCTTAGTAACAATATCTACCAGTTGCAACAAGATTATTACAAGGCTTCTGTTAATGATTAGTCCACTTTGCAGCTCCTTTGAACTTGCTTTTAACATGTGGGTAGGCACATATAAATTGGCATTAGTAAAATCTTTCTTGATTTCTAATTGCTGGAGAAAGACAAAGTAAGAAAGACAGGTGGCTCTAATATTGCACAGTTTGTATTTGATAGTCACATGTCCTCCAGCACTGATCTGGGACATAATTTTTTAATGTATTCAGCATAATACAGGGTAGATTTTTTAAATAAACATGGAAATGCTTTTCTCAGATATCTCCTTGCAGAATTTTAATTTAGTTGTTAGTAATTCCCTGAATCCTTTAGAAACCAGTATTTTTTAGCTACCATTAATCTGTACCAATCTGTCTTCAAACTTCTGTTTTCCAAGGGGAGCTCAGAAACCCAGCAGGAAGTTTTAAAAGCCTTATTGGAAAACTAGTACTAAACAATATAAAAATTTTTACCTGTCTCCACCAAAATGATACTTCATATGGAAAAGTATAATAAACTGGTAATTCTTTAGTGAGAAGACACTATTTTTCTCATGCAAACCTGCTTTTACATGGAAAAACAGTCCTTCCAAGCATTTTTGTTAATATTTTGTTGCTATTCAGAGAAATATAGGAAATGCATGAAGGACAAAGAGAATTTTAGACATTTAGATATATAGAATTTTTTAAAATGCTGTATTACTAGGTGTTACCTCCTGAATAAGCACGGCAAGTATCTACCATAGTAGGAAGATTTTGCAGTCCCTTTTGTAAATATACAGTAAGTATATTTTCAGAATAATGAGCTCATTTTGCCCACTTACATTTTTTTATCTTTCATGCTTACCCCATTGTCATGGTTTAGGAATGACACTCCAAGACAAAACCTGCTCCTCTCTCACCTTCCTGTGGGAGACAAAAAGCAGAGATTATAACTTGAGGTAACAGCAATTTGCTGGAAGCAGCAATGAGGTATGAAAAGGAGCAGTAATAGCAACAATATTATAACAAAAGTATACCAAAAGTATACAAGGAGAATGTGATTTACATGCAAAAAATGCTCACTCATCCACAATCCATGAAAAATGGTGGTGGACAGGCCCTACATGATCGATTGCAAGCCATGCAGCTTCTTCTTGTGAGTGGGAGAGTCCCTTTCTCGTGCCCATGGCACAAGATGCTGTCAGATAACACAGTAACTTGGCCCTGCCCACTGGGCTCCAGGCTTCACCCCATCATACCCCCTCACCCTGTCCTTGCCTGAAATCAAGACATCCATTCAACACATGGGGCTATCAGGCAAAAGTATTCCAAACAGGATGCATTATGAAAGAGTACAGACTCTTCAATTTGATTTCTGGTCCAGGTACTCCTAAGGTACACCTAGCTTTATTTTGGCTGCTTTCTTTTTCCTTTTTTCTTCTTTTTGCTTTATGATCGTGTTGCTATTTCCTAATCTTCTGGGCTGGATTTCATAATGAGTCACCTAAAAGGTGAGCATCCTCTATAGAACCATAGTTGAAGTGGAGAGAAAAAGATGGACATCAAGTATGTGTGATTCATGCCACCTCAGATTTCAGTTTTAGTTCAGTATGAATCATGAGCTAAAGATACTCTCCACTAAATGCAGATAAATCCTTCATGACTGGCTGAGGCTAGACATCTTTCAGATGTCTGAACTGGATCAGTTATATGTGATGGTCTGTGATCACTTGAACACAAAGACTTTTTCTTGCTTCTTTTGGTCACGAAGAGAGCTCTCTTGTGCAAGGCAATAAATATACATGCTTAAAGTATTCTGCCAAGCAAAAAAGTTACACAAGAGCCAGAGCATCATTGCCTTTATTCTTGCATCTCTATTCTCTCTTCACAAGGCCATGCAGCACCAGCAATGCTGGAATTAAGTGTGAGTCTACTGAAAACCTGGTTACTGTCAGATTTTGAAATAGCACACCACTCTTCTAATAAAATAAATTTTTCTGTATATAGAGTTTCCCTCCAAGATTAGTCTTGGGATAAAGTGGTGGATTTTACCTAACATGACAGCCTGCAAAGGGATACATGGGAAGATAGAATACTGCTATCATTCTGAATAACTGAATTTAATACAAAGAATTGGCATCTAGAACTCTCTGATGGTTTTTACAATTTTCAAAATTTTCAGTCGTAGTGATGCCTCACGTTGTGGAAACATTCATGAGTTTTCCCTAAAGCTTTATATATTATTACCAACCTAAAATATACTCTTTTAAACTTAAATAATTGTTAGACTGTGTAAAACAAAGTTTTAACATTGGCAAATATCATCTAAGTTACTGTTGTTTTGGTTTTTTTTAACTCTTGGAGACCTTGTCTTTATTGTCTTTATGAGTCTGACAGCTTGTTTAAACACTGCCAGATGATTGACTAACTTCCCAATTAAAATCAGCACTTGATAGTTAAATGCTGATAGTAAATTGATAACAAGTTATGATGTGAAATGACCTTGCAGGTTCTATACATAGAACGATCGTCTTTGCACTTGATAATGACATTATGCAGTGTCGCTGTTCTAGAATTTGCTATATTAGAAGAAAGAATTTTTATCTCAATATTGAAGCATTTATTAGATATAGGAATAATTTCCTGTAGAAACATAATATTGCAGATAAAAATTGTAAGTACTTTAGGATTTGAATAGAGAATATAATTCTTTTGGGCAATATTATGTCTAGGTTATCTAAAAGTTGTACACATACATCTTAAATATCAGCCTTAGAGAAGCTCATGATAAGGTAACTTTAGAAACCAGGACTTACAAAAATAAACTTATTTCTTACATAGCGACCAAAAATAAGTCCTATCTATCTTGCAGTAACAAGAAAAAGTGATATGCTGGTGTTTCCCTTTAATCTGGAAAATTCCCACATTAAAATGATCTCTGATCTATACTATTCTAATTTTCCACTAGTTTGCGAATACTTGAAGACAAGCACGTAGTTAAAATGTCTATAGCTATGTTTCTTGAATCTTTTATGCCCAGATGATGGCAGGGAATCAAGACACCAAAGCTTTGTGACTCTTCTCTGTCAAGCGAGCTGTGGGAAATCATGATGTCTCTGTAACCACAGTCATCTGCACTTGTGAAGTAAAATATACAACCTTAGACTGGGGGCACTCAATCTTTCTAATTAGGCAGACAATGATTATTATAGGGCCTTAGTGACTTCTGTCAAGAGGCACCCATTAGGTGAACAACATTAGTGGGAACTAGGACAGAAGAAGGCTAAAGAGCTGGAGATGTTTTGATGGCTATAGAATATGGTAAATTTTTCGTTATTCAAGTGTTTGCTTAAACCCCTTTGGGGTAGGTGGTGTCAATTTTAGCTTTTAAGTTTGACACCTGAGTAAAGTATTTTTTTCTGACTTTCCATTACTTTGAAGGTGCCAGCATCTGCTGCCAGACATTTTTCAGTGGTGTCTTGTGCTGTTCACTCATAGAATATCCTGAGTTGGAAGGGACCCACAAGAATCATCAAAGTCCAACTCCTGGCCTTGCACAAGACCACCCACAAATAAACAGTGAAAGCACTCATGCAAACCTTGGTCTTTTTATTATATGTTGAAAGTGTTGGCATGAGATTTGGTGTGAGCTTTTTGAGGCCAATGGGAACTCTACCCTCTGGGCTTTCCTGGTAGTGCTGATCTCATGGTTATAATTTCTTCACTACTATTGTTACAGAGTCATCTGGAATAGAGGTAATGTGAGCATTCCTGTCCTGACTGTAAGGAGAGCAATGTACACTGTGTACAAATACCCTGTTCCCAGTCATCAGTCATCAGCTTGTCTTTCATAGTGGTGGGGAGCATTGTTTTGGTTGGTGGATAGTTGATATTCATAGGAGGTGATCAAAAACTGTTCTTCAGTTTCTGTATGAGAAATTATTTTTTTAAGTTTTACACAAATTTAAATTTTTTTCTGTTGTAACTGACCTTTGCTATGTACAATTAAAAAGCTGTGCCTGTACCAGGGTATGTTTTTTAAAACTTGTTTTGAAAGTCCAAATTCCATTTATGCTTAGAAAAGAGAACTGGTATGTTCTGTGTACTAGTCATCTTTTTTATTTTTATAATTTTCGTTTTAGATCATGTCCATAACATGTATTATTCCGTATTGCTGTTTCATGGAAATCTGAGAGTATTTTTACTTGGATTAAACTCAGTCATCACTTATAATTATGCACAGTAAAATAACTTCATGCATTTGCCTCTGCTTTCTTTCTTTTTTTTTTTTTTTTTAATTCATTTGAGCCCTAGGATGAAGCCAAAGTAAAATTTTAAATTGTAAATTGATGATTTTATGGCATACTATCATGAATTTAGTTTCAACAAATTACTTTGAATGTTTTTACATAGGCATAGCATACTTCCTAAAATTAACTCCAGTGATATGCTGGTCTAGATTTTGCTGTGTTTTTTTGGTTTTTTTTTCATAAATACTTCTATTTATAGAAATTGTATTAGTACATTTCTATATTTTCATTTACATTTGATTTACTGCATTTACTCAAACTGACTAGGTTCTTTAAACATGTAATTAAACAGAATCCTCTGCTGTGTGCAATTTAAGCAAAAGATTTGAATTATTTCCAATCTTCTTTGGTAAATGTATGCGAGTATTATTTTTCAGAGCATAAATTGCAACCCTGAAAAAATATTTCAAAAAACATTTTTAAACCTGATATTATATAGATGTTATTGCTTTAAATGTTGTTGTCTCCAAAAGGTGAACAAGTAAAATGCAGCAAATCTAGTTTCAAGGCTGATGCCTTTTATTTGTATGTTGGAGTGTATAGAACAGGGGCCTCTCTGAGCTCCTCAGAGAGAGAGATCAGAATGCAAAAATAGAGTTAAAACCTTTAGATAAATTAAAGTATATGAAGCCACTCAGACATAAAATAAAAGTGTCCGCTGTAGTTTTAAGTAAATAAAAATATTAAGTTACATAAATATGAAGTAGAAGCATAAGATTAAGTAAACAAAAATATGTTTTTAAGTGCCTTAAAAAACAAAAGCCTTAAAATCTAGTGTAAAAAGCAAGTTTCAATAAGAGTTCAAAAACTTAGCTCTAGACATAATGAAAACATAGTAAGAATATTGCTTGCATTCTTCAAATAGAACAAATAGAACTATCGGCGTAAATAAATAAAGCTATATGCACAGGTTTTGTGTAAAAATTAACACTACTTTTCTACTATAGAACTAAAATTCTAATAGGTTTAAAAGAAATGCTTCATGTTTTTAGCTCATTAGGTAATTAACAAATAAAAATCCATATATTGGGGAGAGCTCTCTCTCTCCCTCTCTCCTCACCACCATCATCACCGCCCAAAAAAAAATAAAAGCAGCTGCTGCAACTTCTGCCTTTTCTCAGGATTTTATACCAAAGAGCTGCTTCTGCTTCTAATCAGGACTCTATCCCAAAAACTTTAGCATGGGCTTTAACACTTAGGACTCTCTGAGACTGATGTACTCCTGCAATAAACAACTTTACAGCAACCAACTGCTCTTGCCTCTGTGAACATCTAAACCCATAACAGTCTCAACATTTATATTTTTGAGAGACTTTCTGTTCAATTATGTGAAACCCAGAGTTTTCTTGGAGATTCTACTGATTTTCCAGGAATTTAGATTACATTCTATAAGAACCAATTACTCTGAAAGTATTGACCCATTGCACTGACCCATCCCTTGCTGACCCTTCTGCTTATTTTTACCTTAGACTCAATTTGACCTGAACAACACAAAACAGATTTTATAACACGATTAAGAGGAAATTATATTGGCAGAGAGGGAGGATTGTATTACCTGAAGTGGTAGCAGGGTAAATAAATACACTGCTGATTTCTGCTGTTAGATTTCACTGCTTCATGATTTGTGTCTTTTGGCTTCAAAGAAAAAAAGAAAAAAGGCACAAAAAAAATTCCCCCTAGCAAGACCAAAAGTTCAGTTCCGTTACTTTCATTGTGTAGTACAATAACAGTAGTTGTTGGTTGCAGTTAATGCTCCTAGGCAGCAAACACTGATCTGCCAGCATCTCTGTTGGTTTGATGGAAGGCTAAGAGCACAACTGTTACTTCCAGTAACTGGAGGGAAGCTAAAATTCATAATTTCAGTTTATGTGAACTATACAGAAGGAATTTACCCTCTCAAATCCCCCTTGTTTGGTTTGGTTGTATGAAAATAAAATAAACACTGATTTTTATGAATTGCTTAGAGCTGTTGCAGGTTTTCCTTTTTCCCCAGCTGCAATGAAATGCACTTGTTGAAATGGACGTTTGATTTTTGCATGGGATTTCAAGCCGTCATGCTTAGCAATACGGTGCAACAAAATGTGGGACCATGATGATATCCTGATGGCTGGTCCCTGAAATTGGCATGGCTTTGGCTTATAGAAGATAGTGAAGCCCACTAGAGGGCTCACAGTGTGTGAAGACACCCAGCTTTCCTATCAGCCAACAGCTTTCCTGTACTGCCCTGCAGGATCTGACTGAGCTGGAAAGAGCCCGCTAGCATCTGGGATATAGGCATAGTGAGTTCAAGTAGAGAGCTCTCAAATTGTTTTAAGGAGTGCTATGGACTACAAATCCCCAGTACCTTGGTGTGTGTACCAAGCCTCTGTAGTAGCCTTGAATATTCTGCATGCACTGATGCATATGGCATTTCCCCTTGCCAGCAGCAGTTCACTTTTCTGCTCTGCCTCCTAGCACACAATTGAAAATTCAATAAAGACTTTATTCAGCTTCAAACAGAAATCTGAATGTGAACCAGAGGTCCAGGCTTCTTGTACAGAAAGCACACTTTTAGGCAAACCAGCCAGCATGGCTGGAAGCATTAATTGGGCCACATAAAGTTAACACACTGAATATGATTCAGCTGACTGCAGTGGTCCCATTTGAGATGCCCTCATGGTTTACAGATGTTGGTTTAGCAGGTTACATGTGTCCCACCTGCATCAGCTGCATTGGAGTGGTTCGGATTGTTATAAAATCTTTGAAAAAAACTCCAGAGGAGGCAGCTAAAGCAATTTTCTTTGGTCAGCTGAGTAACTCCTAGGGTTGGGTTATAAATTTCTTGGCATTATGACTAGTGTCCATCTCAGTAGGCATACAGTTTTAAAGTTAAACTAAAGCAATTTATTATAATTTATTTCTACCCCTCTACCGCTGTCCACCAAGAATAAATTATGCACAAGCTCAATTTATGGTATAATTCAGTCTTTGTTTATTATCAAAGCAAAAAATTGCATTTGGTACAGTGAAAGGACTGGAGCTCCTTATCCCAACTATTCTGGGCTGTCTTCCCCACAACCAGGATGAAGATAGAAGCAGTTCTTTGGAGAAGACTTCCTCTTTCATTCAGGATGTCTATACGCTAAACAGGTGCAGTGGGCTCATCAGGACGGACAATACTTTAATACTTTTGTATTGTATATCAGCATACTTTGGCCCTCTGCTACAAAAGAGCATCTTTTGTTGCCAGAAAAGCCCTACATATCCTTTAAATAACATTATTTTGAAGCCAGTATTACCAGAATAATTCCAACTCCCTCTGCTTCTATCTGAAAACTGAAATATGTGTTTGGAAAATCTATGGATGTTGATAAGTATCTAAACCTTGATATCAAAGTAAGACACAAAGAGCCATGGTTAGTTTGTTCCTATTTATACTAATGATACTATTTTCATTTTTAATGCTTTTTCTTTACAAGTGGCTGCTGTGTACTTAGAAGGGAACAAAACTTATCTTAAATATCTTCTAAAAAATTCCACTTGAGGAAGAAAATGATTTCTAAGCCCTGAAAAAGTATTTGGAAGCACATGAATGAAGAACTAGAATAAAGTCAGGATAATCCTCTGTCCTTTATTATGCAGCAGGTCAGATTAGAGGATCACTGAGATCTTTGTGGCTTTATAATATATGATTAACATATTAATTTTTAACTGCATGCTTCGGATCAGTTCTTTGCAACAATGCATATAAGCGTGTCTTTATTTGGAGCAGGTGGAGCCAAAGCAAGGGGTTAAAATTAGGCAGGTGTTCAAGTGCTTTGCAGACTGGAGCTTGACTCCTGACGCCCTGAGCTCAGTATTTCAGAATGTTTGCACTGAAATGTATTTTTTTGAGTGGTGGTCTTGCCTTTCACTTCATTTAGAAAAATAAAAAAAAGTAAAAGTATTAAGGTTTTAGTAATTTTTATTTATTTAAGGAAACAATTTTATGAATTACAAAATATATTAAGTAAGTTTTATTTAGGTGGGATAATATTTTGCCCTAGGTTTTTTTAAAAAAATTTACATTTTCATAGGATTGTAGAATAATGGAATATAGGTTGGAAGGAACTTCACAGGTCATCTGGTCCAACCCGTCATGGCAAAAGCACAATCTAGACCAGATGGCCCAGCACCCTGTTCAGCTGAGTCTTGGAAGTACCTGATGTTGGGGAATCCCCCACTTCCCTGGAGAAATTATTCCAGTGTCTGATTGTTCTGAGTGTAAAACTGTTGGGCAGCTTTGCCAGGGCCCATCAGTTTGTGGGGGACAAGCTGCTACAGCAGTTCACAACGATGGATCTGTGTTTGTGTCATCCTGGATTTTTGGTCCCAACAGAGACGGTAAAGACAGAAGTGAAGAAAGTGTTGAGAACCTCTGCCTTTTCAGGATTCTTTGTGATTAATTCACCTCTCTTGTTTAATAGCAGGTCAATATTTTTCTTTCCTTTCCTTAATTTTCAGAAAAAAATAGATATATCACCTGTAGAAATATTCTAAAAGTTCAGTTTTTCATGTAGAGAAACACTAAGAGAATGTAAATAATGGAAAATAATATTGTCAGCCTGAATTCTGTATTTCAGGATCTAAATTAAATCTATGAACAGTAACAGTCCAACTACATAATAGATCTTTGTGTTTCTAATAACTTGTTAAAATTTTAAAAGTAGTAAACCTCAGGATGTTAGCTTTCTATCATTCTTAGTTAATTTATTAAAAGGTAACATTTAACCGAAATATTCTGACCCCTGAAAAATGTACCTTTGATAGTTGTAATGTGTAACTTTTAAATACATCCCTGGAGGTATTAAAGAACATGTAGATGCGGCACTTAGGGGTAGTTTAGTGATATACTTGGCAGAACTGGGTTAACACTTGGATTCAGTCATCTTAAAGGTCTTTTCCAACCTAAATGATTCTAAGACTGTATTCTCCAGATGTGTGTTTGGGTTATTGCTCCCATTACAAAGTGTCTGGGCCAGTTAAATCATAGCAGTGTGGTGCACCTTGAAATGTATCAAGAAGAGAAATAATAAATATGTAGGCCAATAGTAAAAAGGACCAACATCTTCCAGTAGGAAGGATTCGTCTCTCCATCTTTCGTCCCTGCTCCCTTTGCTTCTGTAGTTTACTTCTCTCAGAATGTTTCTATTACAAGTAGAGTTATAAATGTAATTCACAGACAGTGATATGATCAATAAATTGCTTTGCATTTGCTAAGATTCTGTCAAGATTTCTGGCACTGATTTGTTATTCATACACCCAGTACTTCCGCATGACTTTTTTGTGTGCTGTTGTTATCTGTCTTGAAGACTCTCAGATGTGCTTGGTTTACTGAGTTCTCAGCAATTTTTTAGCTGTCATTCTAGCCACTGCCAGTGTTTTCAGTTACCCAGATGCTATGAGTAGGATAGCTGCATCTATTCTGGTGAAATACACACTTTTTGACAAACTTTGTCATTTCTGCCGTCACAGAATTCTCTCACAGTTTTGTTTCATTTCCATTGGTGTCCTTTCCTGCCATGTCTCATCTTTCTACCAGTTCACACTGTTTCTCCTGTCTGCACTTCCACTTGCCACAGTTTTTCCTAAAACTTCATTTTCCTACTTGCTTGTTAGATGGTTTTGCATCTGTGTACCATTTTGCTTTCTGCAAAGCTAGCTCTAACTGCTGACCAAAAACCTGTTGACTAAAAACAAAACCACCAGATAATGAGCAAAAGAATGAGCAGAATTTATCTAAAAATGTAGGTGATTCCAGATGGCTGACTGATTTGTAAAACCACCCTGTGAGTGTCTTAAGTGATTATGGTAATGAATAATTTTCACTTTGTGTGAACAAATTCTAGGTTTTGAGCTGGTGAGCTGTATGGTTGTCAACAGAGGAGCAATTTAGGATTGTGCACAGAGAGCAGTGGAAAAAAACCCCAAAACATAGAAGCAGCAAGGGAGTCTTTCCTACATGCCTCTACCTTTGGCAAAATTGCACTTTTGCAGTGGTGATGTTGATTTGTGATTCTTAGCAAGTCTACATTAGCAGTCCAAAAGTCTGCTCCAGAGTTAAGGTTGCCAAGGGCACTTTCAGCTCTTGTGTTCAATTACTTTAAACTCTCATACAATATAGTAACATATTTTATAGCACCAGAAAATGATGAATTAAAGTAATGTTGACTTTAGCTTATGAAAAGCACTTGCAGGTATGCCCCAAAATCTAAGGCTGCACTCCTGAATAGACAGGTAGTTATTGGGAAAAGCTGTAGTTGTATAAAGGTACACCTAAACAGTAGTGGAATTGCTTGTGTTGTATGTCAAGTTTTTCAGTTCAGCATATGCCTTGTTTATTATCCAACTTCCATTCACAGCATTGAGTTTAAATGTGCTGAAGAGTGAGAGATTGTTTGAAGGAGCTTTTCAGTGTTGTGAATGAATGTGGAAGCCTGACGCTTCAAGTTATTGTCACTGAAATATGAGTGTCTGAAAGTGAACTTTGCAAGCAAGGGTAGAATTGGACTCAGATACTTCAGTTTAGGTGTCAAGCACTATTTGACCTGTTCTGCCATATCTGAGGCAGATATGTAGGGCTAGTGAATGTGGCAAGGCCCAGATGGATATTGGAGTAGTGAACCCATGCTTTCACCTATGTCTTCAATAACATCTAGGGCAGAATTTTTATCATGAGTTGTAGTTGAAGTAGCCCAGTTTATCCCAATGATAGGAATCTAATAATACTAATGAAGCTTACAGGTCTTTGCAGAACCTGTGTTTTATCATCTTCATGCATGTGTTAAGGGTGCCACACAGCTTCTCAAATTATTTTAGATGCCTGTATTGAAGTATTCAATTCTGTCCATAAATGTTTATAATGGTGGGAACTTGTTCATATTTAGACACCTAAATGTACATCAATGAAGAACTATGTATGTCTCACTTTCAGTACTAAGATTCCATATCACTGATAAAAGTAGGGTGGCATGTATAAATTGGGATGGAAAACAAAGCAGTATGAGGAATGATTCAGACCTCTGCAATGACACAGAAGCAGTTAAGGAAAATATTCTTGAGCAAAGGAGAAGTGATGAAGTTTGTAAGGGCTGTTTGATGAGTGTTAGACTTACAGATAGAGTGGAAACCATACTTAAAGGGAGTGGATTTCTTTTAGCTTATGCCTAATGCATTCCTTTTGATTTCACATAATGATTTCTTTCCCCATGATTTTTCTAAACCGTTCTTCATCATCTGTAGGAGAAATGTTCAGACCCCATTATTAAAGGGGGCAGAATTGAGGTTAACATTTTTAAATATTCTTTCTTTGATTTTTCTAGAGTCTTCAGGATATTTTAGTTCAGATTGTGACATTATCAGGTGATCCTGACTATGCATGAGCTGGTGGGTTAACTTTAGCCAGCAGTCAGATGCCCACCCTGTTCTTTTGCCACGGAGCCCTTCCCCTGTAGCCTCTCACATCTATACAAGCCTTGGGACCTACACCCAGTACAGTCAGAAATAGTATAATATTCCTTTTTGTGCTGATGCAGGAAGTACCTGTTCTTCCTTCTGTTCCCTGTAGTTGTTTGAAAATGGCCAGAATTAACCCTTTTTCTGCTTACTCTTTTATGTCTGCTTAGTTTTTGCCCTTCCTCTTCTGAGGTGAGGAAGTGGTGTGAGTACGTAGAGTTTGATGAACTAAAGAAAAGGGACAAGGAAATTACTGAATGAGATGGGGGTGGCATACTGTGTGTAAGAATGGAAGGGAAAGGGAAATCGTCAAGACAGGTACATCCCACGTGTCCAGACTTACTCTCCCACAAGAGATGCTGAAATTAAAAAAAAAAAAAAAAATTAAGGACAGTAGTATTTCTAAACTTTTATTCATTAACAGTCTCTTGTCTGTTCCTCAATATTTGTGGCTTTTCTCTGCCAGAATTATCAGAAAGCAAAGGCCAGTTTTGACGGGCCTTAGACACAAAGTATTTTTGAAAATCTGGGTCTTCATCATGACAATAACCATATTGTATTTTGAGCCCTGTCTTGCAGCTTTGTGGGGAGTCCTAAGTCAGGTTCTCATTGATAGACGAGTATGATGTTGCTTTATCAGTATGACAGTGGAAAATTATTATTAATTATCTCTTTTGAAAGTGTTTGTGTATAAGTTAGGTGTGTTTCTTTAAAGCATATTCCTATATTTATTCCGTTTGTCTGTGGAAGGATTTTGAATCTACATACAAAGCATCTTTTGAGAAAAAAATCATAAGACAGATCTGTTTTTTTTAATCATCTGTTTAAAACTTCAAATGTCACATTCCTGAATATATATGCAATATTGAGTAATAGAATAGTTTGCATGTTTAATCATCTTCTTTATTGCATTAATTTGGCTTGCTGAGAACAATAGTTTGTTTATGTACATATGGGAAAAGGGATAAAACCCTTCAATTTTAATCTAGAGGGGGAAAAACCCCCAATCAACCATGTGAATACAGCTATAGCATATTTGCTGGCTGTGCCTTAAAATACATATTTTCAATTACATCTTCCACTGGAATATTTCAGCATTAGTAATATAGTTATTCAAACCAGGATACAGCCTGTGGTCTCAAATGATAGCAGGAATTTTCTCCATTCTCTCAAGAGATAATACAGAGAACTTTGATCATTTACTTTTCACAGAACCAGGATTTTCTCATCAGTAGCTTTACAAGGTTATCTGTTTATAATCCCTCCTCACTTCTTGAACATAATTTTGCTCTTAAGGATAATGCCAAACCTTCGTGTAAGGATTGTCTTCAGATTTTGTTACAGAGGTTTTAAGTAGGGTAATAAAATCTAGTGATGTGGTCATTGTCGTATACTAAAAGCCTAGAGTACGACAACTTCTGCCAGAAGTAAAATTGGAGGCATAATCAATGATGATGTTTTGTAAGATAAGATGGGCTTAATAATGTTTTATAAGCACAGACAAAGAAAAAGTGTACTTGTTAACTACCTTTTCATTCCATTTACTCACTACACTTCCTCCAGTGTGCAGTATATGTTTCACAGGAAGCTCTCCAAAGACAATATTTTGAAATTAATTATTGTTACAGCTTAGGCTTTTTGCTTTTTAAGAAATAGTACTTCAGAGAATCCTTGGACTTTCCAAGAGCACTGCACTGTGAGGCCCTATGATGCAAGGAGGTTTGCAGGACAATAAGAATGCTGTTTGTACTTTTCCCTGCTTACAGACCCTTTAGAAAGAAAAGATCAGTGAAACTATTGCTTAGCATCTGGTTAATGGTCTATCTAAATTGTGTCCCATAGGGGTAATTCTTATTACTCCTTGTTAGGAAAGAGCTACTTTGGTGAATTTGATTTTTCTGATTTGGTGATGCATTTCTTGGTTTACCTATTTTCCTCCCCCCCCCCGAAAATACTAGGTTCATTAACTGTTGTTCAGTGAATACCTTTGTTACCTATTTTATGTTCTACATTCTGAAGCTTGCAACAAAGATCTAAAATGCTCAGAAAATACGAACATTTTTAGCAGGGATGAAAGTCTACTAGGAACTAACAGTAAGTTCAAGCCTTGATTTTTCTTCTCATAGTTTGATAAATGGGTTAAATTTTAAATTCTATCTTCACAAAATATTCCCAGTGTATTAGTTTATACAGTGCTCTTCAGATGAACACTTCATTTGCCAGAAGTTCAGCTTCTATTGGTTAAACAGTAATGATTGCAAAGTAGCAGGAACCCAAAAAGAAGTCTTCTCACCTTACTTTAGATGGCTGCATCAGAGATTAACTGTGAATTATATATAATGGAATAATTATATATATATAAAACCTCTCATTTTTAGCAGAATTACAGATTACTCCAGTTGATTCAGGTTATATGGTCAGCATTAGGATGGGATGCCTTCTTCTCTTCTGTGACTGGAAAAAGTGCCTGCAATGAATTCCTTAAAGGTAGATGTGTATCACATAAATATTGGGACAGATAAATTCCCATTCTGAACTTCAGGACACTTCATTAATGCTAAATTATATTTTGCATAAATAGAGGCAAATAGACATACATAACCTATATTTTTGTGTAATTTAGGAGATCTTCTTCTTCTTACTAAAAATTCTATTTAAAGATGAGTGCTTCTGAAAATCAGTTTTCAGCTTGTTTATGGGAGGTGTGATTGAGTTGAGCAGATTCTGCATTTAATGACAGAAAAACTTAAAGTTGTAATATTTTAATTCCAACCTAAGCCTCCTTCGTAAAATACTTTAAATATGATTGGAATGCAAAAGGAAGTTTTTATCAAATGAAATAGAAGTGTTTTAGTGACACGGAAGCGTTACCTAGTAAGTGACAGAGTATGTATAGGGAGCTAAATCACAATCAAAACTGTTTTCCAGAATATGTAAAAGATTACAAGCTCCTTATTTTCAAGAATGTATGTATTAAGTTAAATGCAGCACGAATGTAAAACAATTAGCAAAGTTTTTATTACTTGCATCTTCTGAGAACTTGTGGACATGTGTCAAATATATGTGGAGAAAATGACATGTTTAGCTTTGAATTTGAAAATTTTAATTTTTATTTTAAGTCACTTTTCTTTTTCCATACTTTTTGAGGTAAAGAAGTGTTTTTTATATGGACTATTTTAAATTAGAATGTTTGAATTAAATGCAACAAATTAAATTCTGTGATACTATCTCATATTGCAGAAGGTAGCAATCATACTCTTCAACCAGGGACTGTGAAACAAAACATATTTTAGGAAAGCTCTTAAGTTTATTGGCAAAGCCATTCATGTAGATACCGGAAAGATCATGTTTTTCAAGAAACAGTTTGAAATTTCTTCAACAAGTTGTTGAGTTTAATTTTGTTTTCCAAGTTGACAAATTCCAAGAGCAACAATTTTCAAAATGTCTTCTGGCTAAGTATGAAGCTATGGTAAAGCCTCATATATCAATGATTAAGAGTTCTTTATGGAATATTTCTAATCTATCGAGAATCATCATAACCCCTTCTTCAGGGAAAATACCACATAGCTTTTCCCTGGTCTTCCTGGCTGTCCAGGATAAACAAGGTATGAGCTAAAACCCATGGAAGTTATCAGAAGGATTCCCTTGTACCTCAGCACCTCTTGACTCATCAGAACTAGCTGCATGTTTTACTTAAGGTTTATTCAATGGCAAAAGGCCTTTCTGTGCAATGAGAAAGAGAAAGCAGTGGCATTACTTCTTCAGCATGATTTACTTTCCTGCCCAAATCACACTGTGTTTTCATCTTTCAGGTGCTATTTCCAAGCCAAGCAAAATGGTTGTAGTGCTGGTGGAGGCACTGCTTTTCTCATCAGACTGGGATATGTCAGCTTTTGCAAAAAGGAATAGATGAATGTGGAGTCTTACTACTCTGCTTCATTTGGACATTCCTTGGCCTTCTGGTTGCCGTATGACAAGCTTCTGGGTTGGGAAAGAGCTTAGGTATCTAAATCACACCTGACAGTGATGGTTCATGTTTGATGTTGTCTCTTAAATCACAGAATAATACAACAACACAGGTTGGAAGGGACCTCAAAAGACCATTTGGTCCAAATGTTAGCAGAATCACAGATTGCTCCACTTGATCTCTGTAGACCTGCAATACTGATCCTTATCATAAACACTCCTGTTGACTGATTTTTAACTACTTGTTGAAAAAACTGAAACTGCTCTCTGGGACAACATCGAGGATCGTTTCACAGTCACAGAATCCAAGAATGGTGATTTTCCACGCGAATCTGACCCAACACAAGTAGTTAGCATCGTATAAGATTGTGTAGCAGCACGTGGCCGTACCACTACCAGTCTGAATCCTTCACTGGGTCAGTTTTGTGCCCCAGCTGATAATTGTGGTCCATTGCTGGCCTCCCCGGGCAGATTGTTGCAGTTGCAGCACGTTAGTGGTAAAACCATTCTACTTCTGGCACTGCACCTTGTGTGACTCACCTGGCTTGAGCTGGTCATTGCATCATCCTTGATACTGATACCTTTAGCTCAGGTCTGCCTACAGCTCCTAAGAGATTTGCTCATTTGAGGTGTGCTCAAGCATCTGTCTCTGTCTGTGCATCTGTCTATTTGCATGTTGCTCTTAAAATGATGGATGCATCATTTTCTAAGCCACTATTATTTTCATAAACAATTATGTACTGTAAACTGGCAATTTTGCATAAATTATGTATAAATTACATACATAAATTTATTGCATAAATTATGACGCTGCAGGTCTTTGACAGACCTATATCTAGACCTATATCCTATTTCCTAGGTAACATAGGAAACATTTATAATCCATCCCAGAAAAGTTTTCAGTTGAAGTAAAAGATCAGAGAAAAACTAACAAATCTGAAATCCCTTACTATATATATATATATATATATATATATATATATATATATATATATATTTGAAAATAGATATGAAACCAGTTTGTGGCTAATGAGTCCTTTACAACCTATGAATGTTGAAATAGGAAATAACACACTAGTCACAAACAGAAAACTGTACAAGAGAAAGCCAATTATTAAGCAATTGTTATTATTTACTTACCATAAAATGCAGGATTTTGATCCAGTAAGGCAAAGTCTAAAGAGTAAACAATGGTATCTAATAGTGTGGTTTCTTGTCATTAGTGTGACATTCTGGTGGCTGTAATATGCTCCATACATGGTTTTGGGGAATATTTGCATAGAATATGTAAAGTGCAAAAGAGTATTTATTGTATGGAAGGAGCTTTCAGAAGTTATTCAGATCCTCTTTCTTACATGTTATTTAATTTTGTGTGCATTTATTCATTGCATAACAATAAATTTGGTCACTATTTCTCTAAATAAATTACAGAATAATAACCAAAATTTTTGGACTAATCTATGAATAAGAAAGATGGATTTATTGAATAGAGTTGCAAATTGAACAATTATTTTAGATTACGAAAAATACTATGTTTTATCAGTATTGTTTACATAGAAATCAATGTGGAACACTTATGCCTGCTAAATAGAACACTCCCCAAATACTTAATAGAAACAAAAATATTCACCACAAAATTTTTTGGGAACTGGAATTAAAAGACTGGTGCTTTCTGATGGAGAGAAATATTTATAGGATATTAAATATATGTTTACTTGTAATTTTATTTCTTGATTATGTCATTAATGAACAAGATGCAAATAAAATTTTCTTCATGCAGTCTGGGCTACTGAATGAAAAATGTACCTGCTTAGGGATCATTCTCACCCCCTCTCCCAACATCAATCAAAGGCTAAAAATTTTTTATAGTATCAGATGTGGTTCCTAATTATTATTTGCATGTAACTGTGCACTTCCTCACTTGATTTGTGTGAAGGTTCAAGCATGGATCTTGTTCATATATGCCTTGGTGATAAACTGGGTTAAGGATTGAAAGGAGCATCTGATCTCATTGATAAAAGCTTGTTGGTTTTATTAACAGCTGAATACTTCCGCTGCTTCAGATGAACGTTGCCTTAATTCTCAGGCCATTTTACTGAAATGAATAGGCTTTCCTCCTGAAAGAAGATGACAAATATGGTAGAAAGCAGACCTTAATTTGGCCTGATAAGATGAAAATATATCATTTATTTTATACTTATTACCCTAATTCTCCAAATGTTTTGGAAAATAGCAATAAACCATACATCCTTTAACAGATTTTACTGGTGTGTATATATGCTTTGCATGTATATTTGTGCAATTAGCTGTTGGCAGTGGGCAGTAAAATGGCTATTACGTACTCTCCTTTCCATATGGATATGAATTTCAGAATTCAATTTAGCTTATTGCAGAGGAAATGTGCTGATCCACTGGCAGAAATGTCATCTGTACCAATGACTGTTGGCTCCTCAGCAGAGCAGGGGCAGTGGTATGGGCATGGTGGCCAGCAGCAACACCTGAGAAGTACAGAAACAGTGGCAGGAGAAAAAGAGAGGCCAGGCAACACAGAAACAGTACTTATTCCCAGAGAGAAAGATAATAATTATTATTATTTCTCTTCTGAGATCATGCATCAGAAGAAGAATTAAAACATACTCAACCCTGAAGCAAAAGAAAAAGAGAGTCTACTTAGCTGGCACCAATCTGCAAAGGGACTAGAATATGTCCTAGGACAGAGAGGAGAACCTGCTGGCATGTATACATCCAGCCTCTGGTACAATGCAGGTTCAGTGGCACATATGAAAGCCGATTCACTTTCCTTAATATTGATTTAGACTGTATTGTGTAAGTCTTGGCCTTCAAAAGCTTTTAATGCTTTTTTTCTGAACTGACTCCACTCTCTTTTGTCAAAAAACCATGCCAGTCAAAACCACACCTAATTTATGTAAGTAACTCCTGAAAAACTCTCCTCCATTCGGAGTTCTCAAGCCACTAACCTCTGCCACTGCTCCCACTAAATTCAAGACACTGCAGAACTCTAAATCCCTCATCTTCTCTCTCTCAGAGGAATAGGAAAATGTATGAGTTTTATTTGATACTGTTCTAATATTTAAGATACTTCTGTGGAAATTCCACCTTGGACAAAAACTTACTGCAGTAATAAGCAAATGAAAGAAAGCACATCGGAAATTATGTGCAGCTCCAATGAAGAGGATAATAGTTTATCCCCATCCACACAGGAATAATAGTTTATAAAACTTCATAGTGATGTTACTTTTTAAATCATGAGTTGAACATTTGTGATGACAGTACTTACAATATCTGTCAACAGAAATCCTGCTTTGATGCATAGAGACAGGAATGAGGTGGAATGGCTCACAGGATTAGAAATGGGATAAAAAACCAGTAAGCTTTGCATTCATAATTCAGGAATGTTGTGTTCTTAGTACCTGTTATTGGTATCATATAATTTGGGTTTTCAGCTAATTTGCCGTATAAACTATTATCAGTAAGAAAATGTTCATATTGCAACTCCTGCGTTTCTCAGGCAGCTGAAAGCATTAAATCATGAAAATCTAAAGCTCAAACTGTCTTGAAGAAATCATCTAATTCATCACCTCTACTGAAAGCAGGATCAAGTACATCCATATGTGACAGATGCTGGTGTATATTCTATTCTTAAAGTGAGAAAGCTGTTCCTCAGATCAAACATAAATCTCCCTTGCTGCAAATTAAGATAATCTCTTGTTATCTGCCATGGTCACGAGGAACAACTGATCATTGTGTTTACTTCTCCAGTTTCTACCTACTCTGCTCAAATACCTCTCCCCTTGCTCCTTCCTGCTGCTGCTTCCTCTCGGCTGCACCTCGTGGGCTCACTTTGAGCTTTTCTTCATTAAAATTGCATGTTTTGATCTTCTAGTGTCTTCATGTTTTCATTTGGGCTCTTCAGTTTGTCTAGGTTAACTTGCCCCAAAACACTGACAGTTCTCTGGAAAAGCTCCACCAGTAATAAGTAGAAGAAAGTAAATATTTCCAGTGTGTCTTATGAAATACTTGTTAATAAACAAAGCCAAAGTGACCCTGCTTTTGTTCTGCAGCAGTGGCATGTGCAGAGAGTGATGACTCATGCATTTAGGGAACCATTTTAAATCCCCAGACCTCACCTATCATTCTGCTCAGTGTCCAGGCTGTTGTCATTTGATCATTTGGTATTACACTTGACACCTTACCCCTAACCCCCCTTTTCTTTAGTATCACACTTGGGGCTATGGCAGTAGACTTATTAAGGTCACCAGGTTCAGATGGCATTCTGTCTGTCTGCACAATTTTGTAGAACCTTCTCTAGAGTCATGTGAGCACTGTAAGCTGAGTTTCTCTGCACCACTGCTGAATGAAGCTGGGTCCAGGGCAGACTTGGGGAGTTATGGTTGCCCATTGCCCACAGCTCAATAAAGAAAGACCAGCAACATTTCATGTCTGGTTTTTCAATGTGTTTTGAAACACATTGTGATCTGGGGCTACACTCACTTGTACCATGTAGGCATTAAATCTGTTTGGGAGGTCCTGTGTTTTCTGCCTGGCTTCCAAATGCTAGATCTTGTGGCCAAGCAGGATAGGCTGCTTCTAGTAGGTCTGTATCATATCTGTGAGCCTTGTCTTGTGTCTGGAGACTAAACACAATGTGTTGGGATACCTGACCCTATTTAAAAACAAAAATATTTGCCATGAACAGCCTTTTGTTTCCTCACAGTGTCAAAATATGTATATGTATAATTTGAGAGATTTGGCATGTTTTCTTATTTTCCTCAAAAGCGGATAAAGAAGCCTTTATTCCAGATTTCTTTTCTTACTTATTTTGCTAAGATCAACTGGTCAAAATTTTCTATTATTCCATTAATTTCTTAGAGTCACATTATTTAAAAATAAAAATTATTTGGCCTAGATATTAGAAATACACTTCGTATTTTATCTCCTCATCTGTATAGGGAAACCATGTTGTCCAAAACATGTAAGTAACTTAACAAATTGTTAGTCTGTAATGTTTTATGCACAGAGTTGTCACACAGAAGTAAAAAATTGAAATAATACAGGATAATTTTCTATTTTTCTGACTTTAATTATTCTTTACCTTTGCAAAGGATTAAGTGCTTTCAGAAAAGATCCTTTCAAACTATGCATAATCCCTGTGTTGTAAAGACAGTCAGCAAAGTTGATAAGGATAATTTTAGAAGTGAAGCTGAGTGGCTCAGTTTTTGCTGTGAAAGAGATGTAACTTCAATAAATGAGAAAATCTGTGTGTGGCTTGTGGGAAGAACCTTTTGATTTAGTTGAGGCAGTTGTTGCTGATCTTACAGTTTAATTTCTTAATATAAATTGAAACATTTCCAGTAATTACATGTATGTTGATATTAAACCTTTCACTGAAGATAGTAATCATATTGATATAAATACATTGCACAAGGATAGTAATACTTGAAGTAGCTTATTTTATGGTAATCCAAAATTAATAGCTAGAAATAAGTTGAAAACCACTCATTCTTCAATATTACTTGAAATAATAGGGATTGTTTGAACCTTTTTTATCACTATGGTTCCAGAATGCATGCACTAATTTTAAATCCCTTTGACAATGATTGCCACAGCAAATTAGCCTTTATTATTGCATTGGCCTTATGTAGCTGAATGAAGCTTGAAAAAACAAAGATCAAAAAAAAAAAAAAACTTTTCCTACTACACTTTCATTTTCTTCTCCATTTTTTTTCCAGTGGAAATCATCAGTTTACTTCTGGTGAAATTGCTTCCTTCTGACTGAGCAGTGTTGTTAAAGTATGTTTGGGATTAAATGAGCTACCTATAGATTGGGTAGATACTGCTGAGACTTAGAAGTTGGATTCTTTTAAATATTTGAATGAGCTCCTATTATTGAACCTGAGAAAGCTTTGTCAAACACCAGGAGTCACCATCCATATAAAGAAATTTTTACCTTCCCAAATCACTTTTGCTTTCAAGCATTTGAACTCCATGCAAACTAAAAAAAAAAAAAAAATAGCAGAGGGACATCTGAAGGTAAATTCATACCATGCTTCTACCATGTTTTGAAGTATGGCTGAATTTTATTTACACTGTATTGTTTCTCCTGAGAAATTAATGTTTACAGACATTTTAAAGCACTTGTACAGCAGACACAAACCAAAACATATTGTTGTCATTTAGCAAATTCTGAGGACCTTTCCACAATGTACTGAGGAGGCATCATGGAAAAGAAAAGAGAGACACCAAATGAAGTTCAAAGGATATTTTCTGTCTGCCTTGGTGTGCTCCAGTCCTGATTTGTATTCTGTGAGCTGTAGTGGAAAAGTGTGTAAGACTGATGAAGTGGATTAATGTTGCTGTATTCAGAGGTTTCAAAAAATCATTTTGTCTGTGGAGACACTGGATTGCACAGTCTGGCAGCTGGTGGCAGTGGTAGCATAGGGAGCCCTCTGGGATGCACCATATCCAGACAGAGTTAAAAAACATCACAGCCTGTCTTCAAGTTGCTGGGTCCAGTCTCACCCCATCATTTATTTTGACTTCCGTTATTTACTCATTTTCAGTGGTTAGAAAAATCCCTGCAAAATATTTAAAGTGGTACATGGATGAGGAAAAAATTAACTTCATGTGATGCTTCCTAAAAAATTCCAGTTCTCTCATGGCCTTATAGACCCTTACTTTGGTTCTAGTGCTGCAGGAAGTATTCAGTTTTACAAAGAAAAAAACACATCTTTTTATTGCAAAGGCAGTTACATATTTTAGATATGAGTGCCTCAGTTTTACATCCTTCATGTGAGATTATGCCATAGAGGCTATGTTTTAATGAAGATACTTCAATAGTAAAGTTTTCTTTCTTACTTGACTCGTGGTTTAGGTAGAAAGTTAAGTTGCTCTTTGCCATAAAAGGAATATATTAATTATGGATCCTAATAAACATAGTAGCCCCTGGCGGCTATTGCAATTGCCTGGAGGAAATTTTAGAAGTGTTTTAAAGTGCAGTGTTGTGAGTAGACGGTTTGCAGTATCCCAGTTTCCGTTCTAAGCTTGACTCCAAAATGCACAATGTTCAGTGTTTGTGCACAAGAATAAATGTTAGTTTACCTGTTAAGCAGTTGGTGTTACCCAAGCTGACAGGCTGGGGCACATGGCCACATTTCAGAGGGCTTTCACTGGATCAGGTTGCTCAGGTGTTCCTGCCCATGGCAGGGGGCTGGAACTAGATGATCTTTAAGTGCCTTCCAACACAAACCGTTCTGTGATCTAAGATTCTGGGATGCAACTGCAGTTTGCCCCTACCTGTAGGGCATTACAGAGAAAATAGACTTTCAGCAGTGTGTAATGGAAGGACAAAAAGCAGCTGTCACAAACTGCAATGCAGATTTCAGCTGAGTATAAGGAATAACAATAATTTAGAGCAAAAGTGGTTTACAGTAATAAAAAAAAAAACGAGCAGGGAAGTGGTGAAATAAAGTTCAGTCTATTCCCTGGAGAATTTCAAGTCTGCTGACTTGAGGCACTGAGCAATCTCATCCAGTTTTTCCATTAAGTGCTGTTTTGAGCAGAAGCTTGGGACTAATCCCCTCCAGAGGTCCCTCCCAGCCTCCGTCTCTCTGTGGTTCTTTGAAGGCAGCTAGCAGGAAGCCTCTAGAAAATGTAGTTGAAAATATGAAGGGGGTTTGCTCTCACTTTCTTTAACTTGCTTAGGGAGGACATAACATGATTTATTACATCAAGAAACAGAAAGTGCAGATCATAATAAAACCAATAAATTATAAGAGAACAAACTAGTAGGGCTGATGAGTCAGATCTCATTGCAAATAAATCTAAGAGAAAAACATTTACAAGCACTGGCAGTTCCCCCTAGAAATTATATTTAAAGGAGAAGCACAAACCATCTCAATAGTTGTGAAGCCTAGGAAGTAGTTCCCATAAGTAAACCTTGACTGCAGTGGTTTAAGGCCCAGGAAAACAAAAAAGCCCTCAGAAAGTGGAAACTAGGTCAAATTTCCAAATCAGTATAGATGAAATAGCACTAATAGGAAGGGTGACAAAACTGGAAGGGCTAAGATGCAGAATTATGCATGACATAAGAAAAAGGATAGAAAAGGAAACTAAGTAATTTGATAAATACATTAATAATCAGAGCAAGGTAAATAAAAAGGTTAATATGCTATCAAACAGGGAACAAAATAAATTGAAAAATGGTAATAAACCTGAAAAAATGTTCAATATCTTTCTCACTTTTCCTTAATTGGAGCTACTGTGCATTAATGCTACTATTAAGCCTGTGAAAGGGCTAAACTGTGAGCTTGGAATGATAAAAGTGCTTTCTGAAGAATATATAGAACAATTACATATTTGAAAATAATCCAGGTTCAATGAAGTTTAGTGTAAAATATTTAAGTAACTAGATGAAGCCTTCTCAAGATCCTTTAGCAGTTCTCTGTTGTGAAGAATGAAGAAAGTTTCAGAAAATTCAAGAAGAGCTGACTCAGTGCCTGCCTTTATGAAGGAGAGGAAGGAAGAGCTGTGGAATTACAGACCCATCAGCATAATTTAAATGTCATAAAAAAACCCCAAACAACTGGAACAAATAAATCAAATGAACTGTAAGCACCTGCAGAATAATGGGAGATGAGTTATAGCCAAATGAATTTATCAAGGAGAAATTGTGTAATAGCAGTCCCATATCCTTTTGTGACAGAATAACAGTTCTTGGGAAGGTGATGAACCAGGAGTTGTCATCTGTCTTGACAAGTAAATCTTCTGACATTATTTCACATGACATATTCATAAGAAAGCATTTAAAAAAAAAAAAAGAAAAAAAAAGAAAAGGAAATTACATTTTGTGTGATCATATAATTAGCAAGGAAGCTGTGCAGAGTGTATTGTTCCCTGTCAAGCTGACGTGTATCCTGTAGAATCTTGCTCTCAATCTTGGACTATTGCACATTTTTAGTAATGGTATGGACCGTGAAATAAAGACTAGTCTAATGAAATTTCTGCCAAAATCAGTGGGAGTGCAGAATAAGCTGAATCAGCAACCTGGATGAGAATTCAGAAATTTATAAATTTAAAAAAACACCAAACTACTAAACACCACAATTCTGTGATGACAAAGGCAAGTTCTTATTTTATCCTCATAGAAATACAAATACAAGCATGTTTAGAATTGAACTTTAGATGACCTGGATTTCTCTCTTACAGTCACTGACTTTATCTCCATGATTGTAATGATAACTCTTAATTTCATATTTTTAAGAATATTTTCAAGTAATGTAAATGAACAGTTTTACAGTACGTAATTCATTATGAAAGTAAATAGGGGAAAATTACATATAAATCTTCCAATGTCCTTTATTTTGATCTTATTGCAACTTTTTATTGTAAGAGTGGTAGAGCTTAAGCTTTTGAATTTCAGGAAAACATGCTCTGCCTTTTTCAAAAACTTAGAATCTGGTGCATTTTCATCCTACCCTCATAACATTTTGATTTCTAGATTATTATAATCTTTCCCGTGCTCCTTTTGAACAATTGTGCCTGCTTTATAATCAGCGAGTTCAGACTACAGCATCGTAATATTTTTAGAAACTAACAAAAAAGAAGTTCAGCTTTCATAATGTTTTCAGTCAAGAGTTTTCTAAAATATATTCCTGAGGAGCGTTAAGGGCCCAGAATTTTTATCAAAGCTTAATAGATACCCTAGAAATTCTCTCTGGTGGATGCAAACCCAAATTTTTGGGCATGAATTTTCACCATTAGTAAAAGACTGTAATAATCTTCTACATCATTACAGTCTTTTGCTAATTGAAGCAGCATTAATTCAGTTAAAATGATATCTCTATATGTGTGGTTATTGTAGACTATTGTTTCAATTTTTCCACTTCTACACATAGAATATAATAGCATTTTTGTCTTATTTCATACTATAGCCAGCTTGAAAAAAGTGTATATCCAGGAGATGTCAGATATACAATACAAAAGAGAAAGTAAAATTTGCATATTAAGCTCACCTAGACTTAAAAATGTGCATGAAATAAAGTGACATAATTTGTTGGTGCTCTTAAATTTTACTGAGGGTTAGGTAGACCGTACTATAACAGGAGTAAACTAAGAAAATTGTCAACCTAAGAATTCTGCAGTCTCTGTTCAAAATAAATGATAAATTTAGAAAAGAGTCATTATCTCTGGTTCATGTTTGTTATAAATACCATCATATTCTTCAAGAGGAGACAAAGCATTCAGTTCTAATTGTCCCATATCTGAAGCCAGAGGATGGAAAAAAAGGTGAGTCAAGGCACTTCCCCTCTTACTTTCCTATTCCAGAATGTATGTACATGAAGACAGTTGAACATTTTTAAACATCTTTGAGCAGGATATGCAGAAAACCAGGAAAGGAAATCAAAACCTCACTGGTACAGTCAAGAAGAATTTTGTCAGATGAGTGACATTCAGGTTAGACTCTGGGGCCTGGATTTACATTACCTAATTTTAGACATGAAGTCATCACATCAGGCTGGCCACTGTCTCTGAAAAGGTCTTTCCAAGGTGCAGTATAGAGACCAGGTACCCCCACACAAATGCATAAAAATAATAGTGTTGCTCTACAATAACAACTTAATAATTGCCAATTCCTTTGGAATTCGTTGTAATAAAATTAATCATGAAGTACTCAGTTGGGATTCATATGGATGAAGTACTTAAGGATTTCAGTGTTAATTGACCATTATATTGAAATGTCCCTACATGAATTTTGAGCTTGGGAGCATCACCATAAAGATGACTTGGTTGTAAGTTAGCTCTAGAGCTACAGAGGTATGAGCAGGTGATTTAGATCTGAGGATGGTTCTACATCCTCACTGCGCAAACTGAAATCCATCTGGAATGTCCTTTGTGGTTTGTGTTGGAACTTAATTGAAGTTGCTGGATCAATTAATGTAGATCTGTTTAAGTCAGTGAGTGCCTGTGCATAAAGAGATGGTAAGTTTAACCAGCAGGAGTAGGGCATTTACAGTTAAATTGCCGACATTTTGCAGAAGTTATCAACCATGAGCTTTTGAATGTTTCTTTGCTTTGAATAACTTTGTCGTGAAACTAAGCTGCATAGGGTCAATATGGATATTTGAACTGTGAAAATTGATTCAGGATCAGCTTCTTTCATACTGAGCACCTGTCAATGGGCAGTAGATTCAGATCATCTGAAATCAAAAGGAACAGTGGTGGTAGTAGCTGCAAGTGGTTATCTTTAGGGTTGCGGATTAGTTTTATATCTACCTCCTTCTTTTGATTATCTCATTCTCACATCTTACTTAAAATACCATCTCTTAGATTGTGCCAATTTAAGTCTCTGTGAATATGTATTTTAAATTTCTGTTTGGAAAATCTTCAGTGAAGATTAAGGTCTTCCTGTGAAGTGACACTTTTTACTCTACGGTCATAATTTATCTTCTGTCTTTTATGATTTCTGAGAACTGGGAAATGTATGCATTTGTCTGAATTCTATCCATTCTTATAGACTAGCTAAAGGTAGATCTTTTCTGTGCAACAGAATATAGAAGAAAGATTACTAACCTTAATCTGACTTGCATCTACCACATGTCACAGTGCAGTACTCTACAGAGGCACCAGACACATTAGTGTTGCTTTGCTTTAAAATATTTTACTTTTAATTGTTCAATTGTAAATCTTATTTGATTGACAGCTGAGAAGAAACCTGAGCAAAATTCAACACTTCCAATATTGTAATTAAAAACAAAATCGGGAGCTTATAATTTTTTAAATTTTTCTTAGTTATCAAAGTCCATGGACAGAGCAGACTGTGCTGTCCATTTCGTCAATAGATTCAACAATAAATACGAGTCTAGGCCAGGGTGACTGACTTGAATTTAGAAATTTTAGACAATTAATTCAGGTCAGTTCTGGTATAATGTGAAATATTATTTAGGAAAGCAGGGAGGACTATTATTAGTTTTTCAGATTCCCCACTTTATGCATTTTGCCAAACTCTTTCTCTACTGTAACATGGAGCAATAAATGTTTCAGGGTAGACTTTATGAAGAAATGAAGCGGTAAATTGCATTATGTTTTGTATTATCTCTGTCTGCCACTAAACAATGCAGTATCAAATTGAGCTCATATGTACAACAGCTTTTACTAGAAAAAAACATCAATTCTGATAAACTCATTCTGTAAATGGCAGGTTTTCTGTCTCATGCAATCTCAAGTTGTTTTTTGCTGAACTTTGCGAGCCTATTGCACAGGACTGAGCCCAAGTTCGTTAGTTTTTGAGGTCTGTGAAGACATTTTGCTTAGTGCATCAAACCAGTCAGTCCTCCGGTCCCTGGGAGTTGTTTGAGATGAAGGGGGAGGATGCTGTGGTCCAGGTGAATAGTGCTTGCTGTAGCATTCCATTGAATGCCCTCTTATATTATGGGCCCTTGCTGCTCATGTGTGCTGTGGGCAGTATACATACATTTATATATATATATATATACTCTACATACATATATATATATATATATATATATGTACACACACTCAGTACAGGCATCAGCACTAACAGCTCCAGTGCTGGATGTCTGCTGCAGCCTTCATCTTGTGTCAGGAAAGGGGCTACGACCCACCATCCTCAGCTGCTGATAAGGACAGATGTGACTCTGAAAGTCAAAGCAGCTGAACCAAGAGTAATAATTTAAAATGCATTAGTTGGGCAATGCTAAGCCCATGTTTGTTAAATTAAGTAGTCTTCTGAAGAAACTTGTCTATTTCTATCTGGTTGCATGCACATATGTATTCAATATATATTAAAGATACACTCAATTGGTTTCATGTTCCATCTAGACAAAAATTATTTGCTGTGGAAAAAAATAAAGACCAGGCTGCCCAGTGCTCTCACTAAGCCCCTGCAAATGTCAGAGCAATCATACAGCTGTTGTCTGGAGTTACTCCTTTATCTTCCTCTAAGCTGGTTAGTCTCCCCAAACCACAAGAAGAGCAGGATGTACCCTAGGCAAATAAATAAGAGGAGCTGGAATTAAACCCCTGACTGTGATGTACTCTTTAATACACACTCTGTCCATGGTGACTCACAAGTTAGAGATGACCAATTCCAGTCATCACAGAGTACATTATTCTTCATTACCACCCATTTAAAGATCATTATAGTGTAAGTAAAAAAGATTTCTGGAAAGAAAGAGAGATGACTGAAACTTAAAACGGTAAGCATCCAGAGGTTTTTATGTTTCCTTGCTCTGTGACACTTTTTAGTGGCCCTTAGGACACATTTTCTTCCATAAAGCAAATCACTTGCAAAAATTTGCTACATCTTTCACCACTGAAAATGAAGATGCAGTGCTCTGTATGTCAGCTCACAAAAAAAAAAAGACCTTGAAAGCCTTTGCTTGACCACGTGCTTTCAACCTGTGGGAGAGGACAAGATGAAAATGAATTACATTGTTCTTCTAAGAAGAATTTTCTTTTCACATGTCTTTCTGCTGGGCATGTCATTTCCACAACTTCTTTATACATGTTTTAGAAACTTTTCTTTTATTATTTTCAGTTATTTTAAAAAATATTGGCAAAGAATGCTACTAAGAGCAAAAATATTACCCAGTCATTGTACAGATATTATTTGAAATTAAAATTTAGTTTTTATAAATAAAAACCCTGTAACAAAATCATGGTCCAGAACCTGCAGTACTTGAGCAAAAAACCTCTACTGATGGAACAGTTTAACTATAAAACAGCTGTGTGCACTGATGGCTGAAGAAATTCCCATTTTAGTGTAATGGCTCATATTGTTGAAAAACTCCACTAAAGATGATGAAAAAAAGAACAGTAAATGTTTTTTTATTATAAAATATGATTAACTTTTCACATGGTTGGGCCATATGAAAGAAATGGAAGAGGAAAAGGTAATTTAAAAAATAATTAAAATTGATATTTGCAAAAGGTTTATTACCTTGATTTTTAATAAGGTTTTCTACTAGCTGGTCTACTCCCTGCTGTTCCAGATTTTTCTGCTAGAAATCAGTCATAGATTTTAACAGTAATTCACCTGTCACCAGGAATTTTAATTGTCAGTGTGATAATTTATTAAAAACCAGAGGCTGATCTGCCTTCTGCTATGCAGGGTGCATTTCCATAGACTCAAATTAAAGAAATTGTGCAAGCATGTCTTACACAATACAAATAATAGGAAGAAAAACTGCCTTGTATAGATCATTCTCTAGTGCTAGTAATGCTGAAGGTGCAGATACCAGTGAGGGGGTCTAGCACCATGGGCTATGGTATATGCTGCCTTGGAGGAACTTCTTTTGTGCCACTAGGGATATTTGAAAAGTCTTTTCACCAGAGGAGTCTATGTACTAAGGAAGAAAAGGGACTTTTAAAGAAACTGCCCTGTATCCCATCTCTGGGCAGCTATGGGGCAGGAGCTGGATGAGGACAGATTCTGCTCTCCTGAAGTAGTAAATGTTTGGGTTTGGGATTTGAATTCCACAAACTGGTCTAAGAGACCACATGGTTAAGTGTGTATAGATTGTCACTGATAAAGGCTGGAACTAAGTTATTTTTTGCAGTGATGAAAAAAAACAAACCAATCCATAATGAATAGAAAATCAAGAAAATAGGTTCATAGTAATAGTAGATTACTATTTAGTAATCTATGAATTAGTTGAGTAGTAAATAGTAATTGAAGAGTAAATCAAGATCTTTCAGTTTCTAGTCTTGTTTTTTAATCATGGGAAAATACTGTTTTACCTTTTCCTATATGAATTAATATTTAAAATACGATTTTAGTACCAAATCTGCATGTAGAAAGAAACATGAACTCTTAACTCTTGCCAACACAGGCCATTCTCATCCTTAACATTACTTAAGGCACCTGTTTCAGTCACTATCTCTAGAAGGGTACTTTGCTGTGAGCTCTCTACCATTAGAGGAGAGAGTTACAGCCTGAGGTGCTCTGAGGAAGACATGTATCCATCTTCACTGGCCCTAGTAGGAACTTAAGGTCACTAAAATTCAAACTTATATAGCTCAGATTTTGTAAATGTTGGTCATTCTAGCCACATTTGGGACACCGGACTCTCTGGCTCTGTATTGAAACTTTTATTCTCTGCATTTTCCACCTCTTTCCTATAAGTTCTCCTCCGTGATGACAGCAACAAGGAAGAGAGAATACAAGAATATATAGGTGAAATCTTAGTTACAGCTCTCAAGACTATACCTCTTTATACACAGTGGTGACTTAATGAAAACTGTGCAAGTAATCTTGAGTGCAGAGTATCTCTGCTCACAAATGGACAGAGAAACCAGCATGCACATCTATCCATACAAAGACTGAGATTGACTCTGAAGTTTGTTAATTTATACAGATTACTTGTTCCTCGTTCACATTCTCATCACAACAGACTTACACTGTTCTGATTCTGCTAAATCAAGTGGAATCACTGAAGTGATGCATCAGCAGAGCACAGGTCCAATCCAACACAGTCCTTTGAAGTCATACAAAGGTACTTAATTAAAACAGATAACTTCATATTAAACATGGAAGTGATCAGCCATCAATACTTAGTGACCAAGAGTGGTTTATCTTTTAGCATAATTCTCTGTACCTGTGGATGTTGTAACTTTCTGTAGAAAAGATTTACTTTCATTGTGGACTTGGTGGAGTCCTTTCCAGAACCAGAAATCTGCACTGTAACAGAAGGAGGATATTGAATGCAAAGGATTAAAGCACAAGTTCTCATCTCAATAAATGTGTATGCAAAGGACAAATAATACTTGAGCCAACAGCTAGGAGAGCTGCTACTCAATGTCTTCTACCAGGAACCTCTTTTTTGAGGTTTCCTTTCACCAGAGATCCCCTACGTCTAGCAGAGGGGATTATTTAGGCGCTAAAACACAACCACGCTATGAAATGGAGTAAAACTCATCTCAGGTCCTGAGTTTACCAAGTTTTGTCTAGCAGGATATTTAAACTTCAGAGTTTAAGGCATCCCTCCAGCAGAGGTTTATGTTAGACTGGCAATGTTGATACTCAAATAAAAAATACTACCCTGCCGTGCAATGTCTGGAGCCTTCAGAATACAGAATGAGTTCAAAAAGCAGCTTCTATGTTCACCTTTGGACACTGACCAGGTTTATGTTTTCCTCTCTGCTAGTGGACACTCTTTTTTGTTCTTTTTTATTCTTTTGTGCTTCAATAGGTTTTTCTCCAATATGTACCAAGGCCAGATTCACACACACTTGAGTGACTTCCAGGAACTCAAAATTTCACTTAAGCACCTAAACTTAATCTAGTTCTGATCAGGAAAAGTATTTTACTCATGGAAGTGGTAGTTTGGTAAATTCTAAAAGGTAGTATTTATTAAACTCTCTCCCTTTCAAAATCTGGGTTTAAATTAAAACCAAAGGATTATGTATGTCATCTATTTTATTATTTGTATGGAACATCACTTCAGTTTAAATTAAAAGGAAATGCCATTAAATTCAGCAGCAGTCGAAGTAATTTTTATATGACTCCTGGCTCTTAATAAAAACATAGCTGTTCATGTAATTCACGATGATGTTGGATAGCAATAAAATGTCTTCCTCATTACAATCAATACCTATGAATAGCAAAGACCTGCAGTGTGCCATGGCCTTTCTCAATAGGCAGCCTCACTTGATGGTAAGGAAAATTGCTATCGTCTTCTATGAAACCATTTTAACATCACCCTGAGCTTAATAGAGCAGTCTTTCATTGCCTGTTAACAAGCTGACCTATTGCCAGGAAGTGTTTAAACTGACAAATGTTGTCAACTCTCTCTCCTTGCAAAGATTAATCTTTTTGGGGTGTGTAGTGTGCTAACATTAGTATGATTTCTATCAAAACGTATGTTGATTTTTTTTTTTGACAAACATGTCTGCTAGTTCAGGGGGACACAGAAGGTCTCTCAGTAACAGACAGGTATGAGCACACCGGTGATAAGTGGAAGTTCCTGTGTTTGTGCTTAAATTCATCATAATTTCAGCAGACACAAACGTTAAGGGCTGCATTGTGCAGCCCAGCCCTGTGCTCAGTCTGTCACAAGTTGTTCTGTGCAATATGCAAGACTTTGCTACTATAGTGACAACCCACATATATCAAGTGTGATGGAGTGACAAACGTCTCATAAAGGCCAGACGTGCTGACATTATGTAAGCATTTATAGTCCTATATGTACTTGCAGCTGCCCAAAGTGCATACTGATAATAGCATACATAAAACAGGACAAATGAAGGTACACGATATTTATAGAGGTTTGGTGTAAGGTGAATGGTCACATAAAGAAATTCAAGAAAAGGATCGTTGCAGTACTCTGTATTCTGGAAAGGAAAAAATCAGGCCTAAAAAATTCATTAACAGAAGAAAAATGAAGTGTAGGCTTTTTGGGAACATACATCAGTTTTATGATTTCAGCAGTTGGGGTTATAATATGGATGCATTCTTTGTGCTGCAAAATCTTCCAGATTCCACAAATGGTCAAGCAGACTTTGCCCATCTGCCTTCCATTTTTGTATAGCTTTCACAGGCAGTTAAGAGACAGTAAGAGGCAAAAAGCAATACTGAAGAAGATTATGGGCTGGTGTGTGCTGCTGTACACCTTCCTTCCTGTTTTATTTTATTGCAACTATAATTTATCACAAAGTAACCCCTTTCAACCCTCATGGCACAAAGCTGTGCTATACTTATCTTGCTGCCTTTTTGCTGAGTGCTCTTCAGGTAGACCCAATGGATGATACCTATTATTTGTTGAGTGTTGTAGAACTAGCAGTGATTTGGCTTCTAAGTCTTACAGTTAGAATTTTACTTTTCAGTAAAATCAAACGGAGTTGAATGTGAAGGGGAAGGAAGATGCCATTAGTTGTCTGGACATTTTAATTTCAACTGGTTTTCATGAAATAATTAGCGATTTCACAATGTCTCTTGATTTGAGCTGGAACATCGTCAGCCATTATTAGGCTCTTCAAATAAAATCTTCTATTTTCATGAAATCCAGAACAAAAAAAACAAACAACAAAAAATGCCCCTTGAAATAAAGTAAGTATCTGTCCTTGAGTGTTACTTTTTCATTCTGCTTTCCAATATAAACTCAAGTTCTATCTTTTCTGCAACATATAGTTAGTGTGTGGGGAAAAGTTACTTTTTAAAAATAATTGTTTTCCTTTATGCTCTAAGGAATGTTTGGAGTACTACAGTGACTAAAAAGGAAGAAAAATAATTGATTAATAATTTTCTTATGCCAGCTGTGAGTTTGAATCCATATGTCTTGCTACTTTTCTCAAGATATGCAGACCTAGAAATAAGGTTTCAGAGTAAGAAAAAAAGTGAAAATATAAAGAAATACAGAATCTCACAAAGAGGGGGATTGTCTTCTTTTTTACTTGAAAAATCTCATGGCATCAAAAGGAGGACAGAGCACTGCTCTACAGTGCCCTGAAAAACAGTCCTCCTCTATATCCTAGAGGGAGGATTTTGCATCAAAATCAGGCTCATGGTACAGTAAGTCTCAATACCAGCACTGTATTAGTTGAGACGTGGGGAAAATGAGAGGAGGGAGCAATCAAAAGGAAAATATACAGGAAACTCCCACTTAATTCAAAACACTGCCAAATCACTAAGTTCCTGAAATAATGTTTGAGACAAGTCTGAAATTTCATGCATTCTAATTATATATCACAAAATAAGATAAAGATTTTTCAGGAATTTGTTCTTGACTTTCTCTTTCCACCTCTGTGAAATGCCAGTGGTCATTGAATGTCCTGCCCTCTAGATCAGGAGGCCAAGTTAAATTGAGTGCTGCCACTGCATAATAACAATATTCTTCTTCATAAAATGTTTGTTATTTTGTGGGCCAAAGGTTTCCTGTTTTCCTGAGCTGTGGGATTTAGCACAGTTGTGTTAGTTCAGAGAATTTTATGCAGGAGCCAGTGGTTATGCTTCTGATATCATAGAGATATCAGAAGGTTCAGCTGGCTATACTTTATGTAGCTTGTGAGAAAACTTTGAACTCATGTAATTTGATTTCTAGTTCTTTAAAGGCAGGGTTTGAAAGACACTTTCCAATATGCCAAGCTGATTTGCATTTTGGAAATAAAATGTATTTTTGCTAGTTTATCACTTTTACCTGTGATAACTTATTTTGAATGTGTAAATGAGAAGTGGTCCAAACCAAATGATAAAAATAGTGCCTATGGGTATATTATGCAGATAGAACATACAAGGTTGGTATATTCTAAAACGTTTGCATACCACTCGGGATGAGACCAAGGGTTTTGTCATCTGGTCCTCATGACTATTTTAAAAAATGCAGAAAATGTTTCTATGCAATGTACCATAAAACAGTTTGGAAGCAGAAATTGTTTTATTCATAATCACATAATTGTACTTCTGTTCCAAAATATGTTTACCCATACTCTGAAGTTTTGGAGCCTAGCTTGTTATAAGTTCTGGACTTCTAAACATTTACACTTACTTTGAGCAGATTTTAATTCTTGTAGAAGATTCTAAATTCTAAACAGAAGCATTTTCACTGAAGATTGCATTTGCTGCAAAGAACAGCAAATGGGTGTTAATATCAGTGAAGATATTTACACATGGAGACTTTTCTTGGGTTTTTTGTTAAGTTTGCATAATGTCTCTGGAACATTTCTCCCCTTATCTTCCTGCACCAATATATTAAAGCCTTCCAGAACAGCAGGAATTCTGTGTTAGCATTTGCATTGTGTTCGTAAAATTATCATCAGATTCCTTTTGTTCAAGTAGATCTCATACGATCTTTCTGAATAGCTGAAGAAATAAAATCAGCTTGCTGGCTGCAAAAGGGGAAGGATTTGCTGGGAATCAGACGGTGGCCCTAGCAAAAGAGTAGTGCTAGGGAGTTTGAATACATATCGAATTACAATCTCAAAAGTGTGGGGAACACGGACAGACATAGGAGTTCTGTCTTCTGAGAACTGGACTGAATCCCTTTATTGAAGTCTGCTGTAATAATTGCTTAAGAAATCTCTTTTAGATTGCTTTTGACTGCATGCAGGTGAAGCTTCATTAATAAAAAAAAAGTAAAAAACAAGCGCCCATTGTAGTTTCAAGTACTTTGTGGTCAGTCTGTGGTTTTTGCTGCTTTATGCATTAATCTGTAAGCAATGTAGCTAGCTAAACAAAAGGATATGCAAAGAAACCGTATGGTTTGGAAGCAGATAGCTGAAACAATATACATTTATTTTCCTGCTTCAGTCGTTCAGTATTGTTTGGAGAAATAATTTAACAGTGCGATTAAAAGAAAATATATGCACAATTTAATGTGCGTAACCAAGGTAATGCTGAGGTCTGCTAGGAAGGAAAGGGATTTATTTTGGAGCCTGTTTGTAAAAATGTGTATTAATTAGTATCTCAGGATTGTGTCTGAAATTCAGTTTCCTGTTTTGACTCCCATTTTCACAGAATCTGCCTGTGTGAGAGCTGAATCTCTCAAAAATGCTGACGTTAATTTTTAGGCTTTGAATCCAATTTTGAAGGAAGCTTTTACTGCAGGGAGTTGAATTAGGGCCTATAAACTGTACAGTCTGTGATGACACGCAGCAAAGATGTGGGAGATTTTTATAATAAGGGCTTGTGGTTTTAAATACTTGGCACTTTTCGAAACTTTATAAATGTAGTTTCTCTTTCAATTGTCCTCTGAATTCTCGCTGCCCCATGCAATCTTTGCCTGCATTTAAAAAAAAAAAAAAAAAAAAAATCTGAACCTCTCTTTCAATCTGGAAATATTGAGTGGAAACATAAGGCTGTTTTACACATAGATAAGTGTCCAGGCTTTCAGAACAGGTTTCAGGGAGAAGTTTAAGGTCCAGCCTTGCACTGACAAGTTGAATTTAATGCTGTTAAAAAGCATGCTATCCTGTTGCAGTGCATTTAGGGATGGGGTTGTAGTAATAAGTTCCAAAATGTCTGCTACTTTTCTGCTCATTTTCATTTAAGGAGTCTTTATCATGGCTGACTCAAAATCTGTAGCTTGTGGATCTCAAGCAGACTTTTGCCCTTCTTATAGTCTTCTGTTTAGCTCTGACACTATATGTATTAGTTTAATAAGAATAGAGTAATAAGCAATGGTCATGCTAGAAACCCTTGCTGTAACTGTGCAACTGCATGGCTTCTGAAATTGCTGTCTAAAATCAGAAATTGACATCTAGTGTTTTCAAGGTCAGTCATCCGAAGCAATTACTTCATTTTGCGTTGATGAAATATTGCATTATTAATATATAAATGATGAAGTGTTATTGACAGTCATTGGTAGCTTGCTTTTGCTGCTTCTGCTAAAAACCATATATTTCTGCATACTTCTTGCAGCACAGGTAAAGAGTTTTACACAAAAATTTGGTGATCACCTAGAGAGCTGCTTACAAATATGTTAACTAGTGATTCAATTGTGTCTCATTTATAAAATATGAGAAGCCTTTTTTTTTCTTTTTTTTTTTTGTGTTGTGAGATTAATTCTCCTTTTTAGGGATTTGTGGAAATGAATTCACACTACTCAGTTTACTTAAATGTACGGACATACAAATATGATTTTATTCCAAGCACAAAATGAGTTGTCCACTTGGATGGGACTTTGAATGACCAGGTCTGGTGGGAGTGACTCTGCCTCTGTCAGGGTGGCTTGAGCTGGATGATCTTTAATATCCGTTCCAACCCAAACCATTCTACAATTCTGTGATTATTAAATCCATGATTATAGAAAGACAGTGGGCAGATCTTAATCCATCTGTTAAGAAAGACTTCCAAAACCAGCTCCTTAGACTTCTTTGGATTCCCCAGTGTAAAGCTCTGTTTCATAGTCACTTAAAGACATGTCTTCATCCCACAACCCTATTGCTGGAAGGTCTGAAACTGATCTAGGTATTTGCTAAGGAGAGACTTTTTTTTTGTACTTTGGATATTCTGAAATTGTGTAAAAGAGATAAAGCATTTGTTACAATGTCACAATACTCACTTATAAATCTGCTAAGCAGTCCTGGATGAAAAATCCTGGCAAGCACACCTAGCTCAAATCTGTGTAAAATAAAAATGTTTTTAAAAGTTGGTCCCCATGCTGTCTATTTTGTATGCTGTAAATGTTTCTGAAAACTGATCAGTAAGTGAAAAAAAAAACCTTTGTTTTTTTGATTTCAGCATTAAAACTGAAAGGTGTCTCTATGTCTGTATGCATTACATATTAGATTATACTTTCTACATGCCATTGAGGTTCCTTTTGGGAGAGAACTGCTTCCAAGCAGAAGTGTTAGCTTGAAAGCTAATCTTTCTTGAATGTGGATAGATTTACTTGTTCTCCTTCAGTTCCTCCTGCTTTATCAGCTTCTGCTCTTGCTAGGACCTAGTTTTACTCTTCCTCCAACTGAAACAGGCATTTCTTTAAGGGAGCAAATATAATTTTGATGACTCACGTTTCAATTCCTGTGTTTAATGATCACCTCTGAGTGACTAAGGTGGGCTCTTGCACTGCCTTTCTGTCTGGTGACCTGCTGAAAAGTGTTTCCAGCCAACAGACAATGTCTTATATGTCCACTTATGTAATCTGTGAGTCTATGTACTAAGAATGCAATTGATGCAAACATGTATGGGAAATAATGTGTAGGGTCATTACTGAGTCACGATGGTTCCTAGACACAGAGGTAGCTATCCATTTTGAGAGTACAAGCAATTTATATCCTTGTCAATCTCCACCCTATTTTTTTCTAAATATACTATTCTGAATCCTATAACCCAGTAATGAATCTAAAATCTGAGAGATAACTCTAAGGTTCATAACACTCGAATGTGTGTTAACACAATGTCTTGCAATTTTCATATTGCTGATGTGAATAACCATAATTCAATCTTAAGGTGTCACAAATGTCTAGACATGAAATAAAGCTACAGTTTAAGTTCAGTAGTAAGAGAGTGAAGAAGAGGGCTATGGTTGTCTCGACAAGAGAGATGAGGGAGAATAATGCTGAATGGCAGCACTAAATACAGTAATATTCAGCTGGAAAGTGAAAGAGATTACAGCATATTTTGTTTCTACTGTCCCTGCTTGCCTTTTTGCATTTTGCATATCTCTCAACCAGAGAGGTACAACGTGAGGATCCATGTAGTACACTGTGCAGCACTGGGGCTCACCTCATGAAGCAGATTAAAGGATCCCATTAGTGCCTGTTTGTCACGTTGTCCCATCGCTCAGCGCTGGCGAGCCTGCTTTAGTCCCTTTCCTTCTTCCAGGCTGGATTGAAACTCTGCCAATGAGCCACACCTATCTCCTGTGCTAAAGGTCTTTATCCCCTCTGAGATATGTTCATCCCATCAGGTGTCTGTAGGCCAGGTGTTGAGGAGGTTATCCCAAGGATATTTATCCTATTTGAAAAGTTAGATTGTAAATGTAACTACATTTTTTTCTTCAAAAATACTCTTGTGTACCCATTCCTAAGCAGTAGATAAGATTTTAATTTGGTTTTCCTGAGGACAATTTGGTTATTACCTATGGGAATTGCAGACAAAGATCATGTCTGACTACAGGTTTGGGAAGATAGTTTTTTGTTTTTGCTATGCCAGGAAAGCTGGAAAATGAATGAGCTAAGCTAGAACTAGTTGGAAACATGATTGCTTCATATTTATACGTGAAGAGAGCAAGAAAGGAATACTTCTGGTGATCTGAGGGCTTTGAATTCTCATAAATACCATCAGGTGCCCAAGTTTTCAAATTGCATACTTTAGGAAGCCAATCAATCATATTCCAGTAGTGCTTTCTATCTGTACTTTCAACTCTATGCTCTAAGTAGGGGAATGAATTTGTGCTTAAAGGAAGACTATAAACATTCTGATTGCCTGTAATGGGACTGATAGATTTTATGTTGCGTATCGTGTCAGAGAGTTTTCATCGGGACCCTTCCCTTCCACAGTATTTTAGAATTTTATTGATTGATTACTAAAGTTAAAAAAAAAAAAAATATTTCATGACCATTTCTACTACATCATGCCCTTCTGTCAAATTGATATATGGGCTTCAGGACTTTAGTGGAAGGAACTTTGAGAGACATGAAAATGGTCTGTTCGAACTCTTCCTTCCCTAGTGTAAAGTACATGTCATTATTTTAATAAATTTTTGTTTTTTACAGTGAAAAGAGTTATATTACAGAGAGGTGAATACACAGATGAAGCAGCACTTATAAGGGATGAATAAAAAGATTTTACACCAATGAAGGCACAGGGTCAGAATCTGAGGAAGGCACCGGTTGTGTGTTTGGATGGGAAGGGCTGTATCTCTTAAATGGTTTGATGAAATAGTATGCAAGGTGAAGATATATCCTGAGTATAGGGAACTAGACACACCACTTGAAATAAGTTATAGGCTTTATATCTGAGGAGGATGGAGTTATTCACAGATAAAGAGAAAAGAAAGTAAAGATCTCTCAGGCCAGAAAGTAAAATTAAGAGTTCTCTTTTGAGACATTATTATCTTAAGCCAGTAGTTAAGACATCCTTGAAATGTATTGGCGTTATGTTAAAGCAAAATTAGAGAAGTAGGAATAAAAGCTGAAAGGAGTGATCCCAAAAGCTGCAACCTGACTGTATTTCAAGAAAAAAAAAACTTGTGCCGGAAGCATTTGAAGACTAGGAGGGCGAAAATTAGGCATTGATTTTGCATTTGGCTAAGAAAAACTATAAAGAATCTTTCTAAGAAAGTTGTATCCATGGAATATAAGGGCAGAAGTTATGCCGAAGTAGAGAAACTACAGACAGTAAGTGTAATTAGAGAAAAATAAGAACTCAGGGATAACTGTAAGAAATTATTTAAGGTGCTGACATGAGTGAATATAGGTGGTTGATTATGGCTTGTTTCTGTAGTGGTTTTTATCAAATTGAATTGACTGAGCATTTGGATAGATAGGCTCTGCCTAAAGAAGTTACCATAAGGGTCTTTTGTCTTCAAATGTTATGAGGAGGACTGGAAAATAGTTTATGCAAGTGTTAGTTTCCTTCATATAAATATTGCAGCTCCAGGATCCAGAGCACTATTAAGTACCCTACTACTACTACTAATAATAATAATAATGAAGATTTTGATAATAATAATGACAGTAACAACAACAACTCTGTTGGCAATAAGAACATAAGAGTGATAGCACTGGATCAATCTGAAGACACATTTTACTATAATACTGTACATCTGAAAGCCACCACTATCAGCTGCTGAAGGAAGAGTAGAAGTTCTAGGGAGCATACAATGGTGTTTGCATACTTGCCCAGCCTCCAGCAATTTATAGGTCTTGGAGTTTTGTTTTTGGTGTTTTATTAATATTTCTTAAATTAATTTCTTCTGTGATTTAGGCAGCATTGCCTTCCACATTTCAGTAAATTTGATGATGGGCACAGCCTGACATAGCCAGTCTATTTTTTTATGGAAATGATAGCTACAGGTAGAATCTGACATATACTTCACTTGTGTTTCTCCCTAACTTCTCCTTGCAGCAGAGAATTTTCTTTTAAAGATGCTGACTCAGTCCATTTGTCTTCACATTATTTCCTTGTATAAAGTACTGTTCTCTTTCACTTACTATGATTTGCCATGTTCAGAAAAGGCAGAAGAGACAAGAAGATTTCAAAGGGTGACAAAAGATAAGGGTATCGTGGCTTTGTTTTGTGAAAGATGGGAAAGTAAGAGATAGTTCTTATGGAAAAGATTGTGTCACTGCATGTTCTTTTTTTATATCTTTGTAGCTTTTTACTTTAATAACTGTGATTACACAGGTAAATACCTGTCAGATTTCAAGGATTTTGTCTGAGAATCAATATTTTAGTGTCGGACTTTAAAACCTATTCCTCAAATCTCAGATCTTAGAATAAAACCCCTAAACAGTTGAATGATGTAAGACACATCATACTGCTCCAATCTGGAAATAGGATGAATCTTTTTTTTTTTTTTTTTTGAGTGTGTTATTTTAAGTAGCTTTAATTTTAGTTAGTTTTATTTCTTAAAAATCTGTTAAAACTTAAGTTGAGTCATTTCTCAGGAGTGACTTTCTGAGTGATTTTTTCAAAAGCAAGCTCATTATTTTTTCTTAAATCGACTGGCTTTCAAGTCTATTCTACTGCCTAACATTCTACATTGTGAAGCATCTAATGTGCTTTCTGAGCACGTGGTGCTTGAAAATCATGCAACAGCAATTTTTTTCCTTCTATCTTGTTTTGGTGGAGTTGATCTCTTTCTCTCCTTTTTTTTTTTTTTTTTTTTTTTTTTTGACAGAGAAGTTCGATGTATTTCATTGAAAGTATTAAATGGTAAAGCCTCAGAGAGGTCTGACACAATATCTTAAGAATTGCTTAGGATCTTGTGTGTTTTGTCAGTGAATGTTTTAGTGAGCTAAATTTAAAGAAGCTAAGTCCATAAAACTAATCAATCCCCTTTGAGCAAGATGTGACAGAAAGAGCAGTAATCCATGGCATTGATAGCAATAGGTCTGTACTTGAGTGAAGTTACAGAATTCACTTTGGTATTGATAAATCTGGTCACATTGATTATGCAATGTTTTTGATACCATACACTTTGAAGCCAATTTTGACTTTGTTTCCACTACTTCAAAGAACTAATATGGCTAATGCAGTCGGAAGTCTGGTTTGGTTTGGTTTGGTTTGGTATGACATGAACTCCCATAAATACTAATTCAGTTGTGAGATAAGAGGGCTGACTTTAGATGAGTTATATCCACATATACAACATTTGGCCTAAGTAAGGTGATACAGGGAAACACCATGTTGAACAGTAAATATGTTTGAAAAATACCTCTCTCCCAACAACAGCCAGACTTCCAGCTTTAATGTGTTACTGGGAATCAGAATGGGAGACACAAATATAGTAGGACACAAAAAGTTTGAAAGGCTATGAGATTAATTAGTTCTTAAAGAAATCAAAACTCTCTTTTTGTAATTTCAGCGTAGGAATCTTTATTTTTGATAAACAGTAACAGTAGAAGTACGGAGAAAGCAAATATAGTGTGACTAAGAAAATATATAGGGACTAAAGATAACTATATGAATAACATGACCTTCTTTAAGTGAGCATGAAAAATACAACAGCCAAATTTTTCACTCATTCGAATGCAAAACAAGCTATGTAGCTGGAAAAATTCATTGCCAATAGCAAAAATAAAAATCAGTGCTGCAGTGTTGCAGGCATTGCAAAATAATTCCTGAAGCTGTCGCAAAAAAAGGATGGATAATTTCTACCACGTGTATAAGTTATCTGAAGAGCCTCTAGTAAATATTTGTACATACAAGAAAAATGATACTTGGACCCATTTATTTCCATGTCTCTTAAGGTCATTCTTTATAGATACTGAATGATTTTCATTCTGTTCAGCCTGTTTTAGGGTATTTTTATGTTAGCTGCCAGACAACACTTAAAATTAGTTTAAGCAAGTTGATAACATTTGGTTGTATTTTATTCACAGTATATGTTTGATTTATAACTAGCTGTTTTATTAACGCCATGGCAGTTACAGCCTGTTTGCTTGGAGGGCTTTTAAGTTATATAAAGCAATCATTTTGTTTTGCCATATACAGAATCTGTAAAACTGCTAACCTACAATTTGAGGAAATCCTAAAATCACTTAGAAACTCCTTATAGGCAGCAGAGAACCCATCAAAGTCTCTGAAGATTCTTACCACTCATGTAAGTTGTTTACTCAAGGCAGGCAACTTTCCAGTTTTGTGGAATGATCTGAAACTGTAATTCTGGGGGATTTTGTGGTTGCTTATGCCCTGTTTGCATTATTTTGTAACCTGCAGGAGCAAAAATGGTGGTTTGTAGGAGGGTATTAAGGCCCCTGACTCATGTTCACAGATAGTTTTCAGGATGACAAAAATTTTAATTTTTTCCTTTAGTGCCATACCTAACACTCAGCTTTACTAATGCAAAGTGCTGTTAGTTTTAACGTAGAAAATACACAGGACTGCGAGCACCAGTGGAGTAGGAAGGTTTCCCTTTCTGCAGCTCCCTGTGTAACTTCCAGCTGTGAGAGGAGTGTACAGCCAGGATGGTTCCTGCTTTAGCCATTTCAGCACATCTCATTTGCAAGCATTCCCCATGCAAGCTGATCCCTAGTTTTTAACCCCCTGAAGCACTGCTTTGGTTTTGAAGGGTGCTGAATTCTCAGGCTCTCTCTGCTCTACTACACTGTAATCACACCTATGTAAGCAGTCTTATGTTTCTTTCATTAATGAAACTTAGCTTTTCAATACAAAAGAGTCTTCTAAATGGTGAGTTTAGTTGCTGCTGCACATTTTCTGAGAAGTGTAATATCACATTATTAAAGAGTCACCCAGGCGTGGAAGTGCTAGATATTGCTTGTATATCTCCATTTTAAAAAAGAAGATAAGCTTTGAGAAAACTGTCTGCCACCTTATTGTTTGAAATTGTAGGATGTGGCTTAAATATATGGGCCTATATGGGTGGACCACTTAAAACACTGCAAATGGATCTAGACAAGCCAAATTAATTTGTCTTGCAGTTGCAAAATCTATCAAGTGCTGTTAAAACCAATGGTCTTAAAAAAAAAAAAAAGACGAAAAAGAACCAAAAAAATTTATGGGTCGTGAGTCAAGGCAATGAAATTATCTTCTGAGGTAAATTATTTGCCTTGTAATTTCAATCAAGAAAATTGAATGATTATTTGATTTCTGCATTTTTGGAGGTAAATACTTTAATATTTTTTTCCTAGTGCCATGAAGGAATAAGGAATATTTAAAAAATATTTTTTGCATACCCTCTTGTATGCTTTTTTTAGATTATTTTTTCTAGACTGATGCTTTTAAGTAGAATAAATCAGAACCTACAATAAAAAGTAAAATAGTTCTGCAATGGATTGCATGATAAAATAGTTTTGCAATGGTTTAATACCAAGAATAGAAAAAGAAGTTATTTTATTCTACTTTGAATGTGCTTGAAGTTATAATACAGTATATTTTTACAGTATCTGCATATATTCAGATTATCTGAATATTTAAAACACATATATTTCTGGGAATTACTTTATAGTTCAGTAAACTTAGATGTTCCAAAGTGAAAAGTATTGGTGTAAAATATTTACATCAGACATGAGGATAAGCCAACCTCTAAAATTGCCTCAAAACATTATGGCACCTACAATTTATTCATGTTTGCGTTGCTGTGAGAATCACTGTAGGTTCATTGTTGGACATGTGCTTAAATTTTGTTTCCACTATTGCTTTCTGATCTGGTGTCTATAGCACAGTCTTAAAATCGCTGTGAAGATGCATTTCTACATGTGAGCACGTTTAATACTTCTGTGCATACCTTGTGTGAGGAGATCGTATTTTCAGTAAGTTGTTCAAGAAGGACATGCTTTGCATTGTCACCTGAAATAATTAAGTGTCCTGTTTGTTAGTCATATCCTGTTGGAATTTTTTTTTACTCTTTTGTTCTTGGGATTTCAACTATATGTGTTATGCAGCTCAGAGATCATAGTACAGTTTTTTGGGTTTTTTAAGTAACTTTGGGGTTTTTTTTCTTTATATAATCATGATTTAGGGAGCATATGATAGTTGAATTCCTACAACTTTCCTTTTTGAGTAATTTTTAAATGTTTCCATCCTTTTTATGATCAAAAATATGAGCGATTATAAGAGATATTTGAAAATAATTTATTCCTTAGCAGAATTTTGAAGAAATACTATTAATTAATTTCACATCTTTTAAACTCATTATTAAAGTGAGTAGCATGATAAAATCAGCTTCATTGCTGACTTCAATATGTGACTTTTAGGTGAAAGACCAGCGACCTGTCCCATGTGGAAAGCTAAAACAGTAAAGGCTATGCAATAGGGTGATAAGAAAGGGACACTGTCTAGGTGCTTTAGCACAATATGAACTTATTTCTATACTTAAAATTAAAAAAAGAAATCTGTAAAAATATAAGATAGTGTCCTGGCCAGGTTATGCTCTGATTATAAAGTCTGTTAACTTGCTTCCCACTACATGAATGAACCCATGGACCAGGGTGGTTTGCTACCTGCAGATCTCTGCCAGAAATGGATCTCAACTCGCAGGATCTGTTACCAGCAGCAATATCCTAGCACACTTGTTAGTGCTTCCAACCAGAAGTTAGGTTCCCTTTCCAGCTGCTTTATTTGGAATTACAGGTTTCAAGCTCAGTGCCATCCTCCCTAATTAGGAGGCCCTGAAGATCTTAGCCTGAGGGCTGTTCAAGCAAAAGCTATTCTTCAGCACAAACATATTTTTATCTCCAATACAAGTCTGCTTTCAAGGTCTAACTGCAGTTAGTTATTACAGTCATACACATTTAGCTTTGGGCAAACACTGTGAGCAGCATTTGTATTCAAGACAATAGGCACTCATGAGTGTAAATTCCTGTCTGCTATGCAAGGTGCATCTTTGGATCTTTTAGAAAGAGCTGGAAAATTGGATGGTATTTGCAAAAGTCTTTCAGCAGAGCAATGTCAATAAAATAATCATGTTGAGACCAGTACATGGAATCGACTTCTTGGAGGGGCCACAGGGATGGTTATAGGTGCAGGAATGAGTTGTGTAGCTTTTGATTACCTAGTCTGAAGTTCATAGACGAGAAATTGTGCAAAGGGTCAGCATCTTCAGGCTGTATCACTCTCTCATTTGACATGGCAAATCGAAGGTTTTCCCACTTTTTTTTTTAATACAATGTGTATGGAAGCACTTTGTAAATATTTTGCCTTCAGCACACTAATAAATACATGAAGGCAACACTGGAATGCAATTGTACTGCTATGGATGGTACATGTTAACAAATGGAAGTAAATGTCTATTTTAATTTCTTACTGAAACATTATTTCACAGTCTGATTCCCCACAAACACTTACTGTGCAGAGTTTTGCAAATTGCAAATCTGCAGTGTTTAATGCATCTCTCTCTAGCTCCCTAGCCACACTACTGCAATAAATGAATATTATTATTATTATTATTATTATTATTATTATTACTATTACAATTATTTTTAATCTATTGCATGTGTTGGTTTTTAATTAATTAACTTAAACACATTGCAGTTGTAGGGGATTTTTTTGTGTTTTTTGTTTGTTTGTTTGTTTATTTGTTTGTTTCAGTTCAGTGTATCTGTTTAATTATAGGATGTTTCCATTATCCCTTTGAGATTTTCACATGTGAGTTCTGGAATAGAAAAAGTTCATCTTCTTATTTTGTTTCTGTACATACTAGGCAAACAAAATAATTTAAAAATAGCAAAACCCAGGAAATATATGCTTTTAAAATTCTTGGAGATTTTAAAGCACAAGACAGTGTCATAAAAACATATTCAGGTGCATATCAGATTAGACCTAATATTCAGCCAATTCATATCTTGAATAAAATGGATTAGTAATAGGGTAATGACAGCCCAAGGAAGAGTCTAAGCTAGAAGCAGCGTTGCACAAAATTTTTTCCAGGGCTTCCTGAGCCATAATGGTAGGTTTGTATTTAATAATTCCAAACCAAGCTTTTTGTCCATTAATTTTTCCTACTAATTTTGAAATACTATAAAAATTTACAAGTAGTTTCTCAACTTAATTTGCTGTTTGTTTGTTATGTTTGTTTTCCGTCCTTACCTTTTCTGGGGTTGTGGTTTTTGGTGGTTGATTTTGGTAGTAAATCATTCCCTTGCTCCCTGAATGAGAAAAAAAGAATGAGCAGTCTGTATGCACCTTCTTCAAACTGCTGAGAATTTAAGAGACCTCTGTTATATCTCCCTCCTCTATTTATCTCTCATCCAGCTTGAAGCATCCTTGACTGTTTGGTAGTTCCAGGTACAGAAAAGTGTAAAGAAGACTAATATGTTAGGTAAAATTTAATGATCCAAAAGGACAAAGCTTCATATTTTAAGCAGCTGAATTAGAGATCTGTTGGCTTCTAGAGCTCTCCCAAGCATTAGCTGGTATTGCTCGTTGGAAGTTTACTCAATACTGCAGTGCTCATTTAGGAAGTGTACACATCTGTGAGTCTGCTCTTTATAGTTCTTCCTAGAAATATGGGTTTGATAATAAGGCACAGCAGATCTCTATGATTCAAATGTGGATTTTTTGTGATAATTCAATATTTAGAAAAAATCAGACAGAGTCCCTTAACTTTTCCCTTCGACATGCACATACCTTAATAGGGCAAGGTTATCTTACATACACGGAAGTTCATTAACTGACAGTGACACTTCCAAACTTGATATTACTGACAGGGGCTCGATTACTTAACTCAGTTGTTCAGACTTTGTATTTTGGAAACATTTGCCTGATGGTTCCTATGAAAATGTAAATGGAAATTAACAAGGACTTAAAAAAAAGGAACTTTATTGGATTTTAAGGTTTGGAGGTTTTTAACAATACAGGGCAAAATAGAATTAGGGAGATTATGTTTGTTGGCAGATGTCATGCAGGATTTGCCATTTCCCAATTCCTAGCTTTGTGCTGAATCTCATTAAACAAATACTACTAAGCTCTCAGTTTCCAAACTTGATCTGGATTTTAAATACAATGTTGTCTACTCTTTCTATATGTAATCTTCCAGTTTTATGGATTTTGTGGAAACACAAACTATGGGAAGGTGAGAAACAGAGTTAGTCATTCTGCAGTTCTCATCTTGCTGTGATTCCTTACCATAACACATCCTTCTTGGGTGTGTGGTGGGAGAAATGAGATTAACAGTCTCCCCCAGCTCTTTGGATAGTTTAGCAAGATCCACACCTTCTCTGAATGACTCTGCTTTGTTGCTAAGTATTGTAATGTATAATGGACAGAATACTTGTTTGAAAAAAAATATCCTGTAATACTTGCTTGCAGAATGAAATTACCCAAAACAACTGGTCTGGATGGAAATGGGAGTCTTTATTGCAAGAGTCTTTGGTATGGTCAGCTTGGACAAGACTCCCCAAACCAGTCTTCTACTGGCTTGTGGTACTACTTGGCAAACCAGTGCATGCATGGTGAATTTTCGGGAGCTATCTCAAATGACACAGAAAACATCTTCCAACCATTGCAAAAGTATGTGCAAAAGACTGTCCTACAGTCACTTAAGGACACTTAAATGTCTGCAGCAAGTTTCTGCAGACTGTTTTCACATGGCTTACCTACAGATGACTGGATTAATTCCCCAGCAGGATATGACTGGGACACTATACTCAGGACACTAATCAAGACATTTAAGCTCACGAATTGGATGAAGCACTGAAGGAACTGCCTGGGGGAATTTCTATATCCCTTTAAAATTCCCTCATGGAGAGCTCTGAAGTTCTTCAGTCAAACAATTAATTGTGACAGAAGGTGGCTCAAAGATCAGTGAGTCGCTTAGCTTGAAGTCAGTCCCTTGTCTCCAGCCAGTCCATTAGTTCATCTGTGTAGAAGACTGGTCTTGGAAGTCCTGGGCTTCTCAGGGAATTTATTGCTGGGTGTGAATGAAGGCACAGCTACGATTGCCATCTGCACCACTGTTGCAATGGTGGACAATCTTGAACTTCATACTTGGAGTTAAACTTCCATAGCTTGTGCCCCAGAAGAACAACAGGGGAGGTGGCTCGGAAGGAAGGGACATGGAAATGCAAGTCAGGGCTTTCTGCTTCTTCAAATCTCCTGCAAACTGCTACCTAATATCTGCAATCAAATGGCCAGTCTTCTGCAAACCTAAAATACTTCAGTTTCTTCCATTCTAGTCAGTATTGTGACAGTTTTTCTTTTTTTACTGGCTGTAAAGGCTCAATATCCCATTAAATTCTTTCCTCAGGACCATCTGGTTTAAGAGAAAATTCTGGATTGCTCTTAATCATAGAATGGCTGGGGTTGAAAGGAACCTTAAAGATCATCTAGCTGCAATCTCCCTGCCATGGGAAGGAACACCTTTCCTAATAGTTGCACTGGCATTATTGGAGGTCTATCTTCAGGTTTAGAAGATTAATTAGATAATGACTGGAAGTTCTTTTTTCTAAATTAGGTGAGTTTTGCCAGTTATCAGTGGGTTCAGAAAACTGAGTATGAGAAGGAGCAGTGAAGTCTTTTAGGGCTGTTGCATTGCTGAGAGCATGTTTCCTTGTTTGTCTTGAAAATCAGCTTCGGAATAAAATGTCCATTCTTTATTCTGGTTTTGGCTGGGGTAGAATTAAATTCCTTTACCGTAACACAGGTATGGATTTGTGACCAAGGCAGTGTAACAACAAAGTTTACAAAATAACAAACGTGTATTTTAGCTGTTGCTGAGCAGCGCTTACACAGAGCCAAAGCCTTTTCCGCCTCTCATCCACTGCCACCAGTGAGCAGGCTGGGGATGCGTGAGGAGCTGGGAGGGGACACAGCTGGGACAGCTGACCCCAGCTGACACAGGGGATATTCCCTACCATATGGCACCCTGCTCCGAGTATGAACCTGGGGGAAGAAGGAGGAAAGGGGGAACATTTGCAGTGATGGCCTTTTCTCATCCCAATAATCTGTTACATGTGATGCAGCCTGGCTTTCCTGAAGATGGCTGAAATCCTTCTTTCCCATGGGAAATGGTGAATGAATTCCTTGGTTTGCTTTGTTTTTCTGCATGGCTTTTACTTTACCAAATAAACTGTCTTTTAGCTTGACCCATGATTTTTCTCAAATTTACCCTTCCGATTGTCTCTCCTGTCTTGACATGATGGCTGCATGGGATTTAGTTACTGGCTGGGGCTAAATCACAACATTATTTCAGGTAATTGGTTTCCTACGGAAATTTGACCCATGTTTTATACAGGATTTTATGAAAAACTACAAATTCCCATTTGCTCAAGGTTGCTGCTTAAAATTATGGTTCTTTAACTATTAGATTGGTGACAAGATGCCACGTATGGAATATTTGTTATCTCAAAAAATATCTTGCAAGCCTTGTATTCTTCTGGGACTGTGAGCTCCTGTTTACTACACTGAGCTTCAGAAACAGGCTTGTAACATGCCACAGCTGCATTATCGTCAGACAGGAATGCTGTTAAGTGCATGCCTTCCTGTCAACAATTTTAGTTGACACAGTAGCTTTTTTTTTTTTTTAATCTGAACAAAATTTAAGTTTAACATAACCTGAAAAGTTGACCTCTTCCTAATTGGCTGATGTGCCTGGAAAATGCTGTAGCTTGTATGCCAGAAAAAGAACACAAAGTCTGCCAATGAATATAAGTTGATAGGAATTACCACATGTGTTTGCCTAGATTAAGAGTGTGTCTGTGTAAGAGTGTGTCTGTGATATATTTGAGCAATTAGCTGTGTCTGTATTTCTGGTCCAAAGGGCCTCTGTAGCTTTGTAAATTTTTGTTTGTTTGTTTTTTTCTTTGTGTTTTTTTGTCTGACCAGTCTCCTTGTAATTTTTTTTAATTTTTATTTTTAAATAGTTGATCTCAGTCTTGCTGCTGTGACACTAATTAGTTTTGTTGCTGAAGTAGCATGATCTAAGATAAAACATTCTGTACTTGAAACAAGGACCTCTCACATATGCTTCGCTATTACTAGGGACATACACCCTTACATTTTTAAAACCTGTACAAACCCTTCCTTTAATTGCCAAAATCTTTTGAATTAGGGCAGAATGTATTCACTATTCTGTGAGGCTTTTTGTATAAGTACTTCTAATGACTGGTGGTGTAGCAATATTAAATCTGGGTGGCCCAATTATGCAAAATTTTATACAAAATGTTTCCAGAGTGTCTCACATTTCCTAACTTGGATAGGAACTTCTTATAAGCAGTTTCAAGTTCACAGCCTGCAGCCAGAACTCCTTGCATTATTTTTTCCTCTCCTCCCCCCCTATTCCATATGGTTGGGATCCTTATATGTCACCCCTCCAACTCACCACCAGGTTTTATCCTGCTGAGGTGCAGCATCTCCTGATTTCCCACCTCTCCTTTTTCCATTCCCACCTCTCTCTCCCATGGGATTCGACCACCAAGGCGAGGAGCTCCATGTATGCATCCTTCCCCCAGCACTTTTTAAACCCCTCCCCTTTTATCTTCCCCTTTCCACCTTTTTTCAGAGGTCTTCTTTGCTCCCCTGTTGGGATGCCCAAAAACTCAGATGTGCCTCTGTACAACAGCTTTCCCTGACACAGATTCCTGAGCCTCTCTCCCTTGTGGAAATCTCCTATTCCACACCTCCTTAGTGATGGTGTCCATGCAAAACAGCCTCTAAAGTTTCATTCGACTAAAGAATAAAAGTTTTTCTTTGGACAGCTCCTTCTTTTCTGACACTCTTTCCCCCATTTTTCCACTGGGAAGGAGAGACCAAAGTCTGTGTTAATGCATTCTAGTTTTACCTAAAACTGGTTTCCTTATTGAACAGAACTTTTCTCTCTAAACAAAAATCATCAAAAATATTCACATTATAGGCACAAAATTTAAGGTATAAATGATGAATCTTTATAGTAAGTTCTTAAAAGTCATGAAAATTTTGTGAATATGAGCAAAAATGAGTGTTTTATCTTCTGTCTGTTTATATTTTGATTAAGCTGTATTCACAAAATAGCATCATGAGAGTAATAATATTTGAATGAAGTTGCAGTTGTTTTTTATAAAGAAATTGAGGAGACTTGGTCTGGATTGAACAGCCAGAAGACGACACTGAGTAGATTAAAACTGCATAAAGCAGAAATCCATAGAGGATGATAGGAATTGATCTGACACTTTTTGCCAGAAACATAAACATGAAAATGCCTCCCACAAACTCATCCATACTTGCAAATACACCAAAGCAAATATGTCAGCATATAGAACAGAAGAAAGTTTGTTTTTTTAAAATTGATGGTAGGACAGTTGCTCAGAATATAGATTATCTCAAGTGCAATAAAGACATTTTTCCAAACCTAATCTAATCATGCATTGACAGCACTGTACAACTCTACTGCGTAATGGTAGCCACTGCAGAAATGCTGAAGCTGGCAACATCTCACACCAGCTCTGGAGTCATGGGATGTAACATACAACTAAGTAATTTAAAAGCAATGCAACTGAATTTATATGATGCCACATCCAAACTGTTTTCCTGCTGAGAAATCTTCTATCTGAGGTGTAATGTTACATTTTTGTTAGAACATGTGCACCATGCTGAGCTGCCTCGTGCAGACACAGGAGCTTGGTCAGCATTAGCTTCAGGACCTCAGTGATTTGCAGCGTGGTGGAAGGATGCCCTGTGGAGTCCCTTGCTTATACATTAGAGTGTTTTCTCTGACTCTTCCAAAAAATGTGTTTATTGAGTGTGCTACTGAGAAGTCAGTGTGATAATACTTCCCTTTACTTTCATGTTTATGATGAATTATATGTTATCAATACTCTCAACAGTTAATCGCTGTTAAAAGTCTCTAAGTCAGCTAAATCTGAAAAGAAACTTATTTTCTATTCTCCAGCAGAACATTCGTCTTTGCTCAACTGCATTTTGACAAGACCTCTGCAGTATTTTTCGCTTTCATAGGAGAGTGTTCCACTGAGAGACATCAGCAACATAAATACTATACTGGGAAAAAAATAAAACTAAATTGCTCCTCCTTATGTTGTTATCAAACTTTGCATTTATCTTCTCCCCTCTAATTCTCTAATTTAGATTTCTGTGCCTATCATCAAGCATGCAATGTACAGAATCTTGCAACACAGTGAACTGGTATATGGATCAAGTTGCGCAGAGAGCCAAGCTTTTGTGATGGGAGAGTAGTTCCTGAAGGACAGAGTAATCTTGCATTGTGTTTGTATGTAATTCTGCTGTGACTAGACAGATGGGTGGCTATAAATGAAGTATCTTCCTATTCCCTCTGAGATGTATGTGGTAATGTCCTTCTTTAGATGTTCTGTCATGGCAGTGCACACAATTAGCTACAGAATATTAGTTACTCTGCAGGATGCAAATCAACATCTTTCTGTAAGTGTGGTAAAGGCACAAACCTATCAAATGGTATCAAGCTTGTATTAGTGATTTGGTTGCTCATCAGCTGAGTCAGGGGAAGAGAGTATAACAAATGGACAGTCTTATGTTTGTTTGTAATGAACCACAATTTAATGTTTTCATCTCCTTGCCCATTTAAATGCAAAAGAGCACATTTCACTTTGCAATATACCACATACACTGATGTACAACTTCAATGAAATATCAGTTTCTTCCAAAGCTTCTCATTGAGATGTAATAGCATCACAGCAGAGAACGACATTGTGGTTAAACACCAGTAAGGATCTAAGTCAGAAATAAATTCTTCTTCAATGTTCTTTATATAAAGAGAAATGCATTCTTTTGTAAACTTTAATGTTTTTTCTATTGGGAGGATTTCCCTAAAATTCTTTGTGACCTTAGCTATACCAGTGGGTGTCTTACTGTTAGGAGGTACCTGTGCAGATTGTTGTAATTGAAAAATATATGAGGTTGATGAAATGCCTTAATCTGATATGTGCATATAACAAATCATCTGATCTCTGCCAAAGATCATCAAAAGACTGTGGATCTGTCACTTTGTTCTTAGACAAGAAGTCTTAACTCATTTATGTTGTTCAACCTGAATCTGAATTTCAGTTTTAATGCCAAGTGGCATTGCACTCCTGAGAGTTAAACTCAAGTGAGACTTGAAACCCAGGATATGGCCTAATGTTGAAGCATTTGATGGCCTCTGTAAAATTCCTACTTTTCTCAGTCATTGTGAAAATTTAACAATTCTGTTCACACTTATTTTATTGTGAGGCATGTTGTGGAAAGATCTAGATCACTCTTCTTGCATCTGTTCTGTCTTAAGGTGTTAAGTCATCTCACATTTCTCGGACAAAATAAAATTAATAACCCTCTGGAGGAGCTAATTTATCACTATTGATTATAAGGTAGCATAGGGATGACAGGTTAGACGAAAGTGTCTGAAAGCTTGTTGAATAAATTAGTTTTTAGTTACCTTACACTTGAATGCAGCAAATTCTTTAATGATAACAGTCTGTGTCTCCATAATCAACTTTCTGTTACCATTTCACACAACAGAAAAATGTATTTATCCTAAAGCCCAATTATGGCTTTTGGAAGGACAAGTCACCAGCAATTTTTAAATCATAGTACAAGTTTGTAACTGTCTTTCTTCAAACATTTTTTTAATTGCATGTAACAGTACCCATAGCCCTAAAAAAAGCTTCCTCTCACTTACTCCTAGATAAGACTTCTGAATATTTAGTTCTGCTTTAAGCTTTCTCCTGATGTGTCATGAATCATTACAATTTTGCATCCAAATGTTACAATTTATCTCATATTAAGCCCTTAAAAAAGACAGACAATATTATGTTGTTAACAATCCATTTTTTCTTATTTCTGCAAGACTTTACTGAGTCTTAATGACATTGTAAAAGTAGGAGAGAGAAAATACATTCGTAACATTTAAAATGAAAAGGCCTTTGAGAAATTGAATCTTCAGCATGTTATGCCAAGAACGATCTTGAGCATTTACTCAATGCTTCTGGAAAACCAGAAAACTGCTCTCCATATGAAAGTTAGATAGAGACCTTTTATAGCAAAGCAAGACAAATTTTAGATACTTCAGGGAGTGGATTAAGCAGTTAATTTAAAGATTTTAAAGATCCCTAGTACAGTCTCCTTTGGTTTGGTCTATTTGTTTCTTGCATGTTTATTTTGCAGTATACTTGCATTTGTTTTAGAAGAAGATTCTGTGCTGTGATCATTGAGACAAGTAACCATGTTTTCAGAGGCAAAAGTGTTCCTTCCAGTGATGAATTCTTTTTTCTTCTACTTATAGTAATATTTATGGTTGTCCAGTGAGTAAAGAAAGCTTTAGCATTACCCAATTAGCTACATAAATGCAGCACTGTAAAATTTCTGTGATTTTTCAGTCAAGAGAGTTCTTGAAGGGGAATAGAGCTCACCCTGGCTCCAAGCTTCTCCCAACATAGACAACACTGAAAGTACTGAAGCAGTGTATTAACTTAAGCCTTAACTTAAGATGATTAACCATCATTTTGTGTTGGATTTTCTTCCCAAAAGCCCCAACAAAAACAACCAAACTCCCCCCAAAAACAGCAACAAAAACCCCAAACAAAACAAAAAATCTACACTCAAATCTAATCATCGCTTCCTTGTGCTGTTTTTTTTTCATGTCTAGAAAGATCTCGAAAGCTGGAATGCTGAAACAGAAGCACCTGCAAGAGTTCTCTTAAGGAATGAATAACTGCTCATAAAAGAAATGGTTTCTTATACAGTCTGTGCTGAAATTGATGCAAGTATGGCAAACTCAAATCTACACCAGTAAGACTAGAATATGTAAAGCTCCTCATTTCTGCAAGGATCCACTGAATCTAGTAATTTTGTACCACCTCAGTGTTCATTTCATATGGGTGAAGTCAGTGTGAATCACTACTTTGAAACAAACTGGATCTATTTCCATTCAGTTTGAAGATGAGTTAATAACCTCACATAATTTTTAAATATGCTGCTTCCAGTATAGATAGTGTACATAAGCTTTGTCTAGGAATTACTAACCAGGCTAAAAGTAGCAAGTCATCCAGTGATTCTTCATTTAATTCTTTGAATGCACAGAGTCTGGTAGAGAGTATACCATGCTGAATTTGTCAGTACAGCCTCCGCATTCATTTCTCTTGCCTGACAGCAGCTTCATTCTCTTGCTTGGTCTTTGGCCAACTCAAATTAACTACTTAGACTGAAGCATCTATTACAAGGATTGTGCCAGATCTGCACAGTATTGGCAAGTTTTTGGAGACCGCCTTGTGCCCTAGAGGTCTAACATGTTTAGCTGATTAGGAGTGACTGTTAGGAAACCCATCCCTGATCCCTACAACCATTTGTTCTGGCTGTAATTCAACGAAAGCTCTTCCTCTGGCAAAAGAAGTAATAAAGAAAAGGAAAAAAAAGAACGTGTCAGTTGGAACAGCCTCACGTCTCATCCTTTGAGTGTCAGTATATTATGAATAGATGTCTTTTATAAATATAAAATCTGTTAAAGAACTATGGAAGGCTCAATTTTGTATCCAGATGACTGACTTACACTATTCATGAAACACGATTTCTGAGCTTTGAATTTCAAGTTATAGGTCACTTCCATTAGCAAATTCAGAACAAAAGTTTGACTAGCATTTGTTACTTCACAGAAAACTTTTTAAGTTATGACAGGGAGTCTGCTGGTCACTTCATCAGTTCCTCTGATGCTTTTCTACTGATGCCTTTGATAACAGCTAATCCAACAAAGGTTTAACGCTGTTTTTAAAGTCAGCTTCTCTTTTTCTCAGAAATCACCAGATGCTGCTTTGATCCCCTTTTGCACCTCTTGTCTTTTAGTCTTATTTAAAATTACTGTGTCTGTTTTGGAGTTTTTTAAACATGCTGGCATCTGCTCTTTTGTGGTTCATCAGAAAAACCTGCTCACAGTTTTATCTTCTTAAACATAAATTCCATGTCTCCTACCAGCATTTCCCTTTCTTGATGTGAGAAGCTAGCTAGTAATTAGAGTCCTGAGGATCCTTTGTGTTAGAGGATAAAATGACAATGAGGTTGAATCTCTCTTTGTACTTCCTTTGTGAAATAAATAGGGTTGTGTCAAAGTACTGTTCCTGAAGCACAGTATGTAAGGAGATGTGCTTTTATTCTCAGATTCCATTCTTCCTCCTGGCTGCTTTGTTTCCTGCTGCCTCTGCTTCACTCCGCATTTTTTTAATCACCCTACCTCAGAGATGGGCAGGCCTTCATACCATCCAGCAGAGCTGTTGAAGCACCCTGTTCATCCCTGCCTTTGAGCAGGGAAGTGGCCTGGGTTTGCTCTGCCCTGAATCTCCTGTTTCAGCACTCTCCTTCCCAGGAACTGCTCAGGACCTGTCCCAGCTGTCAGAGAAACAGAGCTTTGAGAACAGCTCTCCATTTCCAAGTCATTTCACCAAAGCATAACCTACCTGAGAATCTTTTTTGGGATTGGACAAGATGACCTGCAAAGGTCCCTTCCAGCCTCAACCAATCTCTAACTAATTCTGGGATTGTAATCAAACACTGCAGAGAAGTGGGAAATGTGGCCCTCAGCTATTCTCATAAAAAGTGGAACCAGATACACATCTCCAGACAATGACCTACTGAAGATTAATTGCTCTTAGCAAAACACTGCTTTCCTCCTTGTTGACAGCAGTGAAAATGTCCCAACTACCTCCCTGTCAGCACTTCATTTAGGTCATCTGACTCGCCCTTGATCTCCAGGCATAGATGTAGGTATTGGAGTAGTACATCTGCATGAATTTGAAGGGACATCTGACTTTAAGAAACATGTTTGAATGATTCCAATTACACTATGAAACAGTGGACCTAGGAGCTGTCTATATTAATTTATCTTCTCATCTGGTCTGACGACTAAATAAATACATTTTCATCCCCTCCTTCATACCTGAACTTTAGTCTTTTCTGCAAGAACATTTGTTTTCTTTTTCTGGTATTCTGCACATCTTTTGGTATTAAGAAATTGTCTTAGTTTGAGTATGGGAATAAAATAAAAAACAAATACTAAACAATCTGTACAACGTTAGAATGTTTTCTATCTTTAATAGACAATTTAGAGTATAAATGTATATATTTTAGATGAAATTCATAGCATGAATTTGTTTTTCATAATACCCTATCTTGGTAATTTGAGAATAGAAAGCAGATTATAAGTAATATACATTTTTCTGTGTCTATAGGCGATATTTAAATCTTGAAAGTAAAGCAAAGAAGAAAAAAAATTGCACTCCTAAGACACTTCTGGTATTTCAAAGCTTTTCCCAGTACTACACTGGAGTAAAATCAGTATTTTTTGAATGAAAACAAGAGAATAAAGATGAAGTTATATGTCTTAATCAGGGAGAACAGCAGTTTCAGCCTGTCTCAAACATCACATATGAGCTCTGTGACCAGCTGCTTACTGGCCATAGGTCTTTGTGCTGCACCCTTTCACAGGCGATTCTAACTTTGTTAACAGCAACACCTCATCTCTCTGGAAAGTTTCGGTTCTGCAAGCCAAATGAGAACTGAGTTTTGATTGAAAATTCCAACTGCCTTCATCTGCAATATTTTCCTTTGAAATACCAGCCTAATTTATCATAGAATAATGGATAGCCATGCTTTTATCTTTTGCTGCTTTTAAATACATTTTAAGTAGCAGTTTCACATGCTACTACCTGAAAGAAACACAAAACCAAAAGCTGCTCCTTCAAATTCCCTTTTGTAGCATCTCCCCAGTCTTTAACTGGTTTTAGTCAGTTGTTCTGTTTCCATGGAGCTGAATGAATTAGTAGACATCTGGGTAGGGAAACAAGAAAAGAGGTACAAAACCAGAGCATGTGTCTTATCTGACATTTTCAGAAGCAAAACAGTGTTTCTTTTCACTATCAGGAGGATAAAAATGGGCATATCTTGAGTGTTTGGAAGTTTCAGTTACTCTTCAGGCAGAAGGATCATTACTGGAGCACTTCAGCACAGCTCTTTTCTCCCCATTGAATTGTAAGCTCTCAGCAGATTATGGCAGCTGCAAACAGGGTCTAGATTTCATCCCTTTTGTTGAGAGGAAAATAGTTCCCTTTCAGTGAAAATAGCATTAACAATACTTCTCTACAGTTGTGATACTTTTATAGTCTTTTTGTTGTTGAGGACACTGTTTGTCACACAAGAGTTTCCTTGTCATTCAGGTACTCTGTGACATGATCACAGTGGAAGGATTCATCAGTAGATCAATCAATCAATCAATCAATCAATCAATCAATCCATATGTGTATGCCTATGCAGTGACTCATCAGTTAATCGGTCTACTTATTTAATTGCTACTTGCCCCTTGGCAGTTTAGTAAAAATGCTATTGCTGTCCCCATAAATTAAAAATAGTATTGTGCTAATATAACAGCAGTTGTGATTAATCATTCATAAATTCTTATTTATGTGATTATTCTTCTGACTGTGATGTAAATGATATTTAAACCATAGGATCTATTTTTGGGAAACTTAATGACAAAGAAGAGAAAGAACTTCAGTTTAATCTGAGGTGAATTGAATCTCCAAAGAATAAAGAGAGAAAAATAAAAGGAACTGTGATCCACATCCTATTCTATTCTTCAAGTCCATGGACCATTACATAGTGAAAAGGTTAACAATTTACCTCTAGAATAACAAGCTTCAGATTTTTCTGCTTTAAAAATGCATTTTTCTCTTCTCAAGTACTTGAAACTCCTCAGATGACTTTCATGTCGTTATAGCCCTCAAATAATACAGAGATCTACACAGAAAGCAAAAGGGTGGGAGTTGTACCCATTAAAAATAATTCAGGGCAGAAACTCCTAAGTAGAGGTGACAAAGGAAGATTCTCTGTCTGTGTATATTTGTGCTTTTCAGTGATTTTCTGCTGATTCTAGTAGGAATTATCTCTTGTAGTATGGTAGGGCTCTCCCTGCTACCCTGACACTTCCACCCATGGAGGATGCAAAGAAACCTACAGGTATTTTGTTGCTAACACATATATAAAGGAGGTGTACACAGTCTCTCTGTATTTCTGGGATTTGGAATAATACGATCTGGAATGTGCTAGATTTTATTCAGGGTGAAAACTGTCCTGAGTTCTTTATTCATGTGGACAATGTGGATAACTCCTTCAGCAGCATTAAGGTGCCTTTCAGGCCAGGGCATGTCCCTTGACACTGAATCCAGAGCCCTAGTACAACTTTGTCTTCCAATTCCATTCTCCTTTTTCTTCATATTCCTCAAGGAAAAATGACCAAAGTTTTGCTGAAAAGTGTTGCAGCTGCTCAAAGCGGCAAGTTTTATCTGCACTCACTTCTTAGCTCTCATTAGTTCCTGGAGAATTGTATCAGAAATCCATGCTGGTGGAAAGCACAAAATGCTTTGGAAGAAGGGTTGAAATGACACACGCAGTAGAGAAAAGTAGCTGCTGGATACAGGAGCCCTAAAAGGAGTTGAACAAAGGAAGATTTCCATCTGCTACTCAAACTTAGTTTTGCCAGCTCTCTTAGGGTGACTATCTGAGTATTTTCCCTACATTAAAAGCAGTGAAGACCTGAACCCCAGGAATATACTTCTTCTAAGAGCTGGCAAAAACTTAAAAGTATACAGTAAAATTAAATCTCTTCTGGCAGGAATTACCAGACCTATAACAGGTACATGATTTTTATGAGGAGTCTGCAGAATCTTAGCTGCGTCTTCTGCTTCAGGTTGCTATGATAAATGCATGCTGTTTTTCTAAAGTAAATGGGTAACTGTTATACGAAAAAAAAACAGGTTTTCTCTTCTTGATTAAAAGCAGCATCTCACACTTGTTCTGCACTGCCCAAAGTGTAATTGTAGGTCCTTCATACACTCTTCTTTCAAATTAGAAGCGATACATTATTTTTCATTAGCAGCATGAGAACAGTGGGGCTTTGTTTTTAGTTCCTATCAGCATTAGAAAGAACATGGGCTCTTTTTCCTCAGCGGCAACTTAAGGGAAAAAAATAGAGATATAATGTAATTACCAGCACTGGAGTCTTGCCAGGATGTAGGGCCTTTCTTTCCTTTGATTCCTCAAAAAAAAGTATTCCAAGACCATCTGATTATAAGCAAGCAAGACCACGGTTCCATATCTGACATGATAGACTCTGCCTCTAGCAACAGAGAACATCAGTCTGTGCATTTCCCCAGAACTGACTCAGAAATGCCCCCTAATGATTCATATTTTCTGTTAGTTTTGTTCATTTGAAGTTTTTTTTTAATAAATTTTGTGATGTATCTAGAGCTTGTCAAAATATCTTAATAACCAACATATGTACATTTTCCAACACACTGTTTTACAGTCACTAAAACAAGATCAGCCAGTACATATAATGCAGCCTATACTCCTTAACACCATTAGGGAGTGTACTTACTCCTGGAGTGTGGAAAGTTTAGGGCAATATTCTTTGTTCATGCAAGTTCATGTGATAGAAAGCATGAAAATAATATTTTAATTTCAAGGAGTTTTAAAGACATTCATATTCGATAAACAGTTACAAAGTGAATAGAAGAGAACTGTAAATTGGAAACAAATGTCCCATCATATTATCCTGGCTAAAACATTTTGAGAAAAGCTATATCCACGCTCCAATAACAAAGCTGATCAGCATCTACCAATAAAAAAAATTACTTCTGTGAAATTTGAATTTCCTTACAAATTTGGTATAGTAAGCCCTGTTACACTTGTGCTAAAATGATTCTCTGATATTTCAAAGAGGAGGGCAATAAAAACAACCAAAAAAACAGAAGAAAAGAAAAAACAAACCAAAAACAAAAACAAAAAAACCACAAAAATTCAAACAAAACAGAAAAAACCCCAAAGGAAGTGAAATATCTCAGTTAGTGGAAGCCTGGCGAGAAAGAGGTGGGCATCTCCATTATTTTCCTGTATCAGGGACTGTGCATAAGGAGGTTCCTGTCTTCATATGAGGAATCTGTAAAGATTTTAACCCTTTGTTTATTCTACTTCCCTGACTATTGACTTTAGCTTAAGTTTGGCTTGATTTTGGTTTACAGTAAGTCAGCTTCTATACATGTAAGGCAATAACAACATGCACTTGTGTAATAACCATTTTAAACAGGAGCTCCATCACTTTTGGAAAACTGGTTTAAGGCAGCTGGTGTAAGAATATTGTACCCAGTGAGATTAGAGGCTGTGTGGTTGCCTTCAATATCCCTTGAGTTTTCATCTGGTGCTCAGTGCATTGAGAGCCTTTTCGAAGGGATGTTGAAGTGCAGTGGACGTCAGTACTCTTAAAAACTGGTCACGGCATCTTTGACTTCAGCATTTAGAAGGATCAGATCCCTAGCATATACTCAAAGTCCTTTAAAGAAGCTTGAATATATGAAAATAGAACAGAATAAGGTAGTATTTTGTCTAAATTTAATAGTTATTTTTGGCAGAAATTCGCTGTAGCAATATGGTTATCCAGGCAAATTCTTGTCTGTTTGTATCGAATAATTTTAGATTATATTCCTCTTTGTGGGGATATCAAGCTGAAAGCAGGTCAGTACATGTATTCACAGATGTAATTCTCAAATTTTCAGGATGTATGTAGGTGGCCGCCTATGAGGGGGACCAAAATTTAACAAGCTAATAACAGATGAATAGGAAAAGTGGCATTCAGCAGAAATGCAATTATATGTTGTGTAAAAATTTTAATAATCTTGAAAAAGAAGCTTGACAGCATGATGTTATAGGGATAGTAATACCAAGTGCCTCCATATGTTTGGTTGAAGTAAGGGGTTGTTGTTATTATACCTACATTGCTGACTTTTACTCAAATTATAACCTAGTTTTAGAGCATTATCACAGTGATGCTCCACGGAGGGATTTAACTGTAATAAAGATATATTAGGCCATTAATTGTTAGTGATTTAGTTGCAGTTGTGAAATACTACTTCGCTGTATGAACAAAAGAAAAGGGCAAGTAATGAAAGATGGGCTTCGATGAGAGGACCCACCTCCTCATTTAGCCAGCCAAGGGTTGTTATCCCTTTATTACCCTGTAACTTGAGGGCAAGTTCAGTGAACAACTGTGGAGACCATTAGGAGCTGTCATGGAGAATTTATTTGCCTTTGAATAGAAGGTGGGTGCAGTATGGTGGAGGCTGTGTTCTTAAAAATGGGTAATTTTCCTTTTGCAAGGTTTTTAATACTATGTTTGTTGTTTCCTAGTGCATCTCCCTAGACTGTATTTTGTTGCCTTTGCTCCTCTTGTCAGGAATAAAATTTATAGAAGTGTGGCCCAGGAGAACCAATCTTATTTTGTGTAGTGACTATGCTGGCAGCCCACAGAGCCTTACTGGAGACTTGTAGAAAACAGTAAAATCCACACCTCTTCAGAAGCTAAAGGTCTTGTGACATTTTTTTCCTTCATTGCTGTAAAATACAGGTAGTTATGGTAAAATAGACTCTTTGTTCTAGTGTTTTAACTCCAAAGCAAATCTCATAAAATTTTGTAAAAGCCAGTTAGTCAGCTAAGTTGTTACATCCCAATTTGAAACTGCAAGCTTCTGACTTTGTAGGAAGCAGTTATTTTGTTCGTGCATTTCCTGAAATGTATTAGACATCTTGAGCACAAGAGAAAAGCTTGGTCCTTGCTTTGAATAATGCATATATGAACTTAAAAGGCATGAGAAATATGATAAGTTAGAAAAGAGGCTGACAGCAATACATTCATCCAGTTGAGAATGCAGGAGACCAGTGGAAGAAACAGTGCTGCTCAAAATGTGGAAACAAGAGTTTTGCTCAGTGTTTTGAAGGTAGACATGGGAGAGAGGAGATCCTTTCTTAGGAGACAGATTATATTGGATGTGAAAGATATCTCTAAGCAAAGACACAATTTCTAAAGCTCATGTCACCAGTACTGTTATGTAATTCACATATCCTGAGGATGTTACAGGAGTGTTTGCAGAATGTATTTTATTTATTCTAAGCGAAATTAGTCCTTGAATTTTGATCCTCTTTATAGGCATGCAATTTCCTTACCAGGAAATGCAAATGCAAATGTGTCAGAGAAAGAAAATTAAAACCCATAGATGATATGAAAGTATCTGAAAATAAAAAGATTTTCAGATACAAAGTCAGACAGTGACTGACTTCAAATGCTCATCTAGGGCTAGGTCTGAGTTGGATATTTCTCTTGATGTTACTTTCATTACCACTCAGTATTCTAAATATATTGGATCCTATTGTGACATTAATAATATTTTAAACAAGTAAATATAAGTTGACAGTTGCAGTACATTTGTATGCATTTATACCAACTAACCCATTCTTCCTAATACTTTATCAAAAGGGGGATTTTTAAATGAATGTCTATTTATTCACTATAAAGTTTACTCTCAGAATTCAAATACTGCTTTCTTTCCTGAAAAGTGTTGTGTTGTTAAAATATTGCTGAATGAATTCTCTAAAATTTCTAGATGAGTCTCTGCTGACATTCCTCTGAAAAAAAAAGATAAATCCAAATACACAAAATATTTTTGTTCATAGATATATCTCCTGCCCAGCAATGGTCCATAGTTATAACATTAACTCTTAATGGGGTTGATATACCAAATCTTTTAGTCCAGACAGAAGTACACAGTCCCAATTATTTTATTAAATGTTCAGCTGCATTCAATGAATTACAAAGATTCTGGCACTATTTTTTTTTTCTCTTAGTTCCTTAGTATTAAGAATGAAGAATTAATATGAATTTTCAATTGGAAATTTCCACAAGGCGTGCACTTATTCCATTTATAAGTAGCTAGATGTTATTTAAAACATTTCTTTCAACCACTGGCTTTTAAGGCATATGTTTCCATTCTGCTTTTCTTCTTATTTTTCTTTTTTCTTTCATCTTCAGAGTTTTAAACAACTTCTAGAGGCAGTAGCAGAGGTTTCTTGTGATGTTATTGATAGCCTTGAGGGCAGTCTATGGAACAGCAATAGGAGGTATAGTCAAAGGTAGAATGATAACTATTTTAAAATTTAAATTATTTGATCTTCCAAAGGACAAACAACAGTAATTTGTTAACCATGAGTTATCAGTGGAAAGGTTATTGTGGTGGTTTTTAATTCTATCCCAAACTCTCTGTGGCAAAGAGTTGCCAAAAGATATTATGAGGTTCTTGTCCTCTGTGTTCAGTTCTGGTGAGGAAGAGCAATTCCTCAGTGAGCAATGTGCTCATCTAGTGGCAAATGATCAAATCAGTAATGGGAGAAAAGAGGAGAAACTCTTGAACACATGATCAGGCATTTTCTGACACTCTCAAATAATCATGAGTCTGAGCTTACCTGTTCAGCTGTTGTCATTTATAGGCTGCATCTGCGAGGGTAAATGCACGTGTTCCTGTAGCATTCCCAGCTCCTCAGAGGAGGAATGCAGGGTGGTCTGGCCCGTGCCAGTCACTGCTGGGCTCCACTGAAGGGGGGTGATGATACAGTTTGAGACAGTGCTGGCTGTGGGGGCTGTCTGAGCCCCACATGGTGCTCCATGATCCTGTTAACATTACACATACTCGTGTGCATGTGGGAGGCAAAAGCTCTTTTAGTTTAAAGTAATGTTTTACATTACAGTGTTTTTATAGCAACATGTCGAAGATGCCATGCTAAAAGCCAGGCAATCCTCTTGTTCCATATGTTGAAAGCAGAATCCAGTTGCTCACATGCTACTGCACTCTGTGCATAACCCTTGCACTGAGTTGCTTTGCTGGTACTTATGGTTTAAAGTAAACAGCAGCGGACTGCTGGTACTCGTATTTCCCAGGTAGGCTGCTCCTTTACATACTTTGCATACACTCACTCCCATAGGGCATGATTGGGTGCAACAGGAGATGGCATTACCCCAGTAACAGTGTGAGCAGTGTTGGAGCTGTTAGGTGAAGCTCATTGCCATCATTCTCAGCAACCACAATTTTCCTACCACAGCACAATCCCACTGCTGCTGTCCCTGACCTTTGTTGTGAAAACCTCTGCTCCTACCCTCACATCTTACAGAGTTGCTGGCAGAACAGATGCATTACTTACACAACTTGTTCCTGCAGCTTCAGTGGAAAAGGACTCCTTGTATGTGTTGGCATTGTCAAATAAATCAAATGCTTCTTTGTGAAGTGGTGATACGTTACTTGATTCTTAGGCTCACTGGTGAAGCAAATCAAAGTGTTTCCTCTCTTCAAGGTGAAGCCAGGTGGAGTTAAGGAGATGCTTCTTCCTGAGGACAAATCATCCTCAGCAAGGACCATGCCAGGTTTGGTTTCTTCTGCCCTACACAGTCCTCTACGCCATCCCAACGGGCCGTGTACTTTGAAACACACCATATGTTCTGATGCCATATCCTTCATTCCCTTAGCAGTATGCTGTGTACACAGCATTCCGTGCTGACAGATTGCACGACAGCCTTCCTGTTATTTCAGGTATTCCAACTGAAACATCTTAAAGTCCAAACAATTATTTCTAAGAGGCAGAAAGATGGCATGAGCAAGTGGGACTGGACTGCTGGCTGTCGTATTTCCAGCCCAACCAGAAAGTTTATTCACTGCATGGCCTGGGGCACAGGGATGTTTAGCAGAATAGATGTCGTTTTGTCCCTAACTGGCAGATGCAATTAATCTATCTGCTGCAGGATATTTACTTGCACAGTGTAGCTCTGCTAGCAGAATGATGTGAAAAAGTGTATCATGTATCAGAGGGGGAATAATAGCCTTACAGTGGCTCCTTTTTCTTTCAGCTGTGTACATTCCAGTGTATGTGGCCAGTATTAGAAAGATGTTCTTAGACCTCCTCACCTCCCTTATATCAGTGGGAAGAAGTAGGGCTTGCAATTAAGACCTGTAGCAGCTGCTTTGAAGTCACGCTCACACATTATGCCTTTTAATTGCCTGATTTTCACAGAATGGGTTACCCTTGCATGTCCATAGGGCATACCAGTGTCATTTTATGGTGCATCATAGCCCTGTAGTGCACTCAGAGGGAAAGCCACTCATTGAAAAGATGAATGCTGCCTGCTTTTCAGCACCTATTACTATCAAGATGTCTGAAATACGCAATGCACATTCTTAATGGGTACTGACAAAGTACTTTAAAGCACATTGATGTCTTAACTGTATATTTAGACTAATGAACAAGATGTAGCTGAAGATTAACCTTTTGAGTCTATCAAATCAGTGGTATAGCCCCCCCCGCTCCTGAATTCCACTATTTTCTTTCTTAATGTTTTATCCATACAGTGATACATTAGGGAGATAGTGAGGGTGTAGCTCTCCATAAAGCATCCCAGATTATAGAGAGAAAGAATGGTAATTTACCAGGGTAAAAAAGAACCTGTGTAATCATGACATAAAGGACAGATTATTGAAATTATGATTTTGACCTCAGCAATGACTTTGCAAGAATGGCTTCGTAGACTTCCATATTTCATGTGTCTCCCAGATTTTTCAGCTAAAACTTGCTTAGCTGGAGAGCAAGGAAATCTTACTTTTCTAGACCTGCCAGTCCTGCTGATGCTGCCCCAGCTCTGGTGTCCCAGCTGGACTCTCTGTCAGAAGCCCCCTTAGCAGTAAGAGCACTTAACCACCTACTGCTTGCCACCTCTACTTACCACCACCCAGCCATGTGTAACCTTCACCTAAGGGTTTATTTTCTGCAGTTCCTATAAAAGCCCACTGCAAGGTTATGCTCGTGCTCCCATTGCACTTGATGGATGGGTATGAGAACAACAGGTTTTAGTCATGCCTTGAGTAGGACTAGCAGGCTCTGGGAAGGTACAGATGGAAAGGCAGGTGGTATTGATGGCAAGGCATGATGTGAGCAATGTGTCTGGCTTTTTTTTGTCTCTGGGAGACACTGAGGGCACAATTTGTCCTGGCATCCCAATCACATGCACCCATTTAGTTAGAACAGAGAATAGAACTTCAATTTCTTGACACTAAAAATGGAAAGAGAGCCTGTTCAGTCTGAAGTACTGTTGGATATATCTGTAGAAAATAAGAGTTCCATGTTAGAGTAATTTTCTAACTCCCCTAATTTCTTTTCCCCATTGCTGAATGTTCAATTGTTCTTGCAAACTTCTAGATCGTGCTTTCTGACACAGTTCATACTTTCCTGTACTGCTGTGTGTTCATAAAACAGGCTATGTTGGGACTTCCTGGCAACAGGTTCTAAGTCCTTGGATCACCTGTCATAACTGCGTGATCACCCCCTAAGCCTACAGGATATGCAAGACTGCCTGGATCATCAGTGATATTGGAGTTCAGACTACTTGGAGATAAGCCTTGAAAATATGTGACTTGGCTTACTTAGCTTTCTCCTCTATCTGTTGTCTTAATAGAACTTTTCATCACACTTCGCTTTAGGAATATTTTTGATATTCTCAAATGAGGAGGTTTTGTGCCCTAGGCGTGCTTAGTAACAGCTGACAGAGACAGGCATTTTTAACAGACAGACATTTTGTGCTTAAATGTAAACATTAAATTTTGTATTTTCTTTATCACTGCAGAGAAAAAGTATAAGTTTTTAGAATAGGCATTATTAAAACATGTGCCCTGGGGACTCTCATGCTAAGGCTCGCTGTGGTGGATCATCTGTATGTTTGAATTACCAAAGATACAGAAGTAGGAGTCTTGTGACCTAGCTGGATCCCTCTGAATATTAGTAAAATAAGTCACAATATATTAATAACTGCTTTAACAGTATGGGGCTTTTACATTTGTTGTGATATTAAAACATGAACATTCTAATTTAGTGCCTAAACTCTCATATATGTGATGTTCTTAACCATTTTTTTATTTAAAGCAGGGAACGGGAGAGACTTCAGTAGTATTGCAGTTACTGGGTATTTGTGAGCTACATTTACAATATTGGTGTTTATTTCCAGTCTTTCACATCCTTAATGAATAGTTTTCCTTTATGCAAATTTTTCTCCTAATCACTTTCCTAATAAAATGCAAAAGATATACGGGGTTTGTTTTCAATCCCATTTGTGTTATCCTGAATCTTTATATGTTTAAGAACAAAACAATCTACAGAGAAAAGGGCCTCAGAGCATGCAAATTTCATTGCAAAAAAATCCTATTGCAAGCGATGTCAATGAAAGACTTAACTAGTTAAAAATTGAAACAAAAATCAATATTAAATTTGGATCTTTCAAATTATTTTCTTGCATTTTTGAAGAATTGTGGAAATCTGAAATTGCACTGAAGTTTTGTAAAACAGTCGTTCCATTACATCTTAATTCCACAAAATATACCTTTTTTTTAAGCTTGCACGTCTTGCTTACTGATAAGTTTAATGTAATTTCTAGATAAATCTCCTATTTCAAGCTAAAAGTATTAGGCACTTTGTTCCTGATACAAATGATCATTTACTTTACCAGAAACTGGTGTTTCTCATTTAGTCTCCTATCTTGCACAAATCTGTATGAAGTTATTTACAATCTTCCATACTTCATTAACTGAAATTATTACCTCCAGGCTTCAACTATTTAGTCAACTTTCTCTCACAGTACACTAATGAATAGATCTACTTAGCATATTGATATTAACTGTGTCTTTCAGAAAAGCAGTCTTTATTAAATACCGCAGGATTTTAATTTTTTTTTTACTTGATAAGTGACTCTCTCACAAGATAATGATTTTTAATACTCTTTTGCATACTAGGCCACATTCTGTTTGCATCTTTTTCTAAAAAGAAGCAGGTACTCTACTGTTGACTCTGTAATCTACAGTACAGTATATACTCATGGCAGGAGAATGTATTTTTTCCTTGTGCTGAATAGATAGACAAAAAGGACTTTCAATTAAATAGGGCCCTTAATCTGTGATAATTGCATTAGTCAAGAAATGTGTTTTTGTTTTGGCTTGATTTTAGTGCAAGGACTGCTCTAATTTGTTCCAGTGTCCTGTCTCAGGAACTGTAGACACTTCTCCTTTGTAATGATGCTGCCCTTATATTCCTTCCATGATCTGTGGCTTCATGGCATAACTGAATCTGTAGTGAATAATCTTTTTACAGAGTTATCCAAGTATCTGATCTGCACTCGGTGATTTGCTGCACTTAAGATTCTCCCTAGGGATTTCAGTTTCTAAGGATCAGTTCTTGAAAAATATATTTAAGAGAGCATACAACTCCTCTCCCACTGTTGAAGAATGACAGGGAAAAAATCCACCACTGTGCTTGTTAACCATCTATTTTAGATAAGTATTTCTTCTTTTGAATGTCACTGTGTTTTCCCAGGTGTATTTAAAAAACTCTCAAACTTACTTTGCCATTAGTTTCGTCTTATTGTCTTATTAAATACAGTGATCTCTGACATGCATTTTCTGTGATCTTCATTGCTCTTGATGAATCCATATGCCTGCACAGTTTTAATTTCTCCTTTCTGCTCCAAAGCTCATTAAGAATTTCAGTCTGCGCAGTGATTTTAAGGTGAAGGAAATAGGAAGAGAGGCCAGTTGTTTCTGTGCTCAGCAGCAAACTCCTTATTAAAGGAGGAACAGAGTAAGGTAAAAGCATGTACAGTAGTTGCTGTCATCATACTTCCATCTTTCACTTTTTAAGTTATCAGTTCATTTCAGATATAATTTCCTCTCATTGGTACAGTACCTTCTCTTACAATGGGAGCAACTCTGTATGTATATGCAGTTTGTTATCCTTAACTTCCTAATGGTCACTCAAAACCAGGCATCATCAGAAATCATTAGATAGAAATTGCAAGCTTGTTGCCCAAATGATATGAAACTAATGTGTGATATATTTTACTAAGAGCTCCATGTTTTTGGTTTTACATTTTCTATTTAAGTTGTCCTAACTGGGATGAATGAAGGGGGGAACTGTATGAAAAATAACTGGACAGTATAATGTCTTGACCAGTTATTTCTTTCTTTATCTCATCCCAGTATATGTCTGATCTGATCTGAGCTGTGACATTTGCATGTGTTGAATCAATGGAAATAGTGTAGGTTGCACTAATATTTCTAAGGCATACCAGGAGAGAAATCTTAAAACCCACTTGTGATCCCACAGGGATGTATCATATGTAGGCAAGAGGTAGTAGATTGAACCTTTTCTACTAACTCTGGTTCAATCTCATTTTGGGCCTGAATTAGTCAGTAATGGGGCTCTTCTTCTGACACCTTGCACTTCCTCACTCTGTAAGAGAACTTTTGGCAGAGCTCCTGTTAACAGGGCCCTTTGTTCTGATGTCAGTGAGATTGAAACCTGCCTATAAACGTGACAAATGTCTTCCAGGCATCATTCCCCTGGCTTCAATAGAGTTACACAAGGGATGATTTTGGAAATTTTCAGCAGTACTTTGTGATTTTAGTACCTATATGCATACAGTTTGGAACACGTATTTAATCTGCACAATCAATTTGATAGGTGTCCCAGAAAGATAAGTCACCTTTTGTCAGAATTATTGCTCTGTATATTCCACAGTTAAGAGACTATTAAATCATTTTCTCTAAAAGCTTAACGTTCTCCAACTTTGAGACTTTGCTTTGGGAAATATAATGTCTAGTCCAGTATATTGTAATTTTTTGCTCTTGTTCTTTAATAAATTCTTGAGGACTAAATAATGCTGTAGTTGCTTTAGGACCTAAGGCAAATACAGTTTATTAGGCCAAAGACCAGAAATGCAAAAATTCTTCTTTTTTTTTTTTTCTTGGAATGCTGTATTTCAGGGTATTTGTTAGACTGTTGTCTGATGTCCACCAGTCTTGTGACTAAACCCAATTACTGTATCAAGTCCTCTGTATGTGAACAGAGCCAGGAGTGAGCTAACAATTAAGCAATTAAATGGCTGTTGAGAGTTCCTGTGACTGAGCTTTCTCCTTGCCCTCTCATAGTTTGCAATATGAATGTACTCAATTATTCAATCACAAAAGCTTTTAAGCTGTGTCTGGATATGGTGTGCATTTTTAGGTCTATGAAGCCAAGTCTCAGGATCAGAAATCCTTCCAGTGTGCCCTTCTATCACTGAATAGCATTACCTCAGCTCTGAAAAACAATTTCTGATCCTTCTTAGTCCTCCTAGGGGTTGCAGCCAGGTTTGTGACACCCTGGAAATTCAGCATGATGTATTAACATAAAGATGATAGGCAGTAAAACAAAGCTCAGCAAAGGCTTATTCACTGGTACTTTGCCCTTAAAACATTAAGACATTTTGTAGTGTCCTATATCCTTCTGTTGCTGCCTCTTCAGTGAGTGTGATGATTGGAATTCAGGCATAGCAGACACCAGTCCTGTTGGGCAGCCAGAGGTGCTTGGACCTGACTTTGCAGAAGTTATCTTTCTTTATTATCAGCAGCTTTAAATTTGGGAATGCGCCAAGCAGTCCTATTTATAATATTCCCCACACACAGCCATCTATATAGAAGATGCTTTTTTGTTTTGTTGTTTTTTTGTTTATTTTCTTTCCTTTTCCCCAGGAACTTTAGTAGGGAAAGAGCAGTAGTAGCTTTTAGGCTATTCTGTAACCTTTTCATAAACGACCAGTGTGATTTCCACGCTAGAGAAGGTGCTTAATGTGTTTTCAAGGTTGTATAGGCCTGTAGAGGTACAGTGTGCCAACACTCCCAAACTCAGACTCAAAAGATATAACACATATGAGGGCAATCTGTGCTGTAACACTTGTTTCTCTTCCTGTCAGTGTTACAGCCTCTAAATCACTCTGTGCTGGCTGAAAAGTGGATGTACTTCACTCAGGTACAGATTGTGACAAGTCAAAAGGTTATTGCTTTTAGTGAATTTTTGTTGGAAAACTGCAAAGAAACGATCCTAGAAACATGATAAAGCACTTTAATGCACCATATGCATAAGAAGGCAAAGTTACTTCAGCAGAAGTAAAGGTTTTATGACCATTAGCAGCAGCAATGCTGAGTGCTCATTAGGATTCTCCAGCTCACCAATACACTGCATGGGAACAGTTTATTTTGTATTCTGGGTTTAATTACCATGTTAGACCTTAGACCTCTCAGCAAATGAGAGCTTCCTGCCATTCTGACAGCTTATTTGATAGCTATGACTGTTAACCTTGAAGGCACCTTAAATGACATTTGAATAGTGTTTATGGATTTATGCCGCTCATCGTGCTGTTTTGCTCACTCTCCATTAAACCAAACGAGACACCTCCAGAAGCCTCTATTGATTCTTGACCACAGATCCTGGCTCTGCAGGATACCAGTCTATTCTTCAGAAAGGTCGTGCTCCCTCAGAAGTCTTTTTTTTGCAGAAAACACACATTGCACTTCAGCCAAGAGCTATGCAGATGACCACATAACCCAGTTTTAATGAAGGTTACTGTCCTTCTGCTCCTACTACATCAATAGTGCAACACCTTTTAAAAAATGTATGCATACAGGATTTTTTTCAAATTCAGCTTTATTAGTCTAACAAGCAGCAGACACATTAAACCTGTTGTCATTTTGTACATGCTTCAGTGAGTTCTACATGAATTTTAGGAATAGAAATGTCTCACTTGAATTGAAGCTTTTTTGTCGGCTGCCCTTTAGCTCTGCCAGGCGACACTTCCTCCTATGTCTGTAATCTTTTCCTGTTTATGTTCTGTTTCTTTGCCCTTGAAAGGAAATACTGGGAGAAGCCACTACTCTGATCACCTTTGACTCATCATACAAAGTAGAAATACACCTTTTTAAATTCTTCTATACTTTGGAGAGGTTTGAAGGCTTTTCTGCATTAAATGTGCCCTATAGACATTTACATCTAGACTTTATTTACAAGTAGGAGCTTCACGTTCAAATAAGTGGTTTGTGGAACGTATTTTACCATACAGCAACATATAAAAGCAAACAAGGCAGAAGAAAACAGACAATCATGATAATGATAAATACCTTCCTGGATTTTTTTTTAATTATTATTTCTCCATATTCAAACTATAGGTCTTTCAGCTTTGTAGCCTCAGCTTTTACTTAAGAGTCACTGCATCACCCATTCAGACAGCTCCTAATATATCCCATCCAGTATAAATTTAAACCTCTCATTTTCACAAAAACATGACTTTGAATTCCACTGTAAACTATGCAAACACTTCTGATGGACATTTCAAAACACAGGTACATTTTTGGCTAAGTTAGACATACCAGTCACGAAAATGAACCCTTCACTTGTACAGCACAGATTCTGCTGCTGGTGTCTAGATATGTGTCACAGTATGTGTCCAGTTCTGGGCCCCTCAAATCAAGAAGGACATTGAGGTGCTGGAGTGAGTCCAGAGAAGGGAAACAAAGCTGGTGAAGAGTCTGGAGGGTAAGTCCTATGAGGAGTGACTGAGGGAGCTGGGGTTGTTTAGCCTGGAGAAAAGGAGGCTCAGGGGAGACCTTATCAAATTCAACAACTACCACCAGGTGTAGCCAGGTGAGGGTCAGCCTCTTCTCCCATGCAATCAATGACAGCATGAGAGGACATAGAGTCAAGCTGTGCTAGGGGAGGGTTATATTGGACATCAGGAAAAATTTCCTCATGGAAGGGGTGATTGGGCACTGGAATGGGCTGCCCAGGGAATGGTGGAATGGTAGTCATTGTCCTTCAAGGTATTCAAGAAATGAGTAGACATGGCATTTAATGCCAGAGTCTAGTTGACAAGGTGGTATTTGGTTGTAAATTGGATTTCATAATCTCAAAGTTCTGTTCCAACCTGATTGATTCTGTGATAATACCATTTGCTAAATTGTTTTATAATCCCATTCCACTACACTAGCACAATTTTTCAATATTCTGTCAAAACCAAATTTAGTTTTCAAAAGAACATACTAGTCCTTAAATGACTTGTCCCAATTGACTATTTAAGTTGGTGATGCCAGCTTAACTATTTGCAGTTAATCAAATATTATCTAGGCGACAGGAATTGGATGTTGTTACAGGAACATGGTAGACCAATAATCTCCAAAGACTGATGAGAAATGCACTGATTTTTAGTTACAGCTCCAAGGAGAAAAAAAGCCATTGAGTCTTAAAGCAGCCACTGCTGCTTAAAATAGTATCAGAGAATGAGTAGCAGTAATCAAGATGTTGAAGTTTGATCTTCAGAACGACTGCCAGCTTTTTACCATGCATTAGTATTAGTACTAGTATTTTTAATTATTATATTAATTATAATGCTAAGCTAATTTTGAAACACTTTATTTTCTTACATATGTACTAACAGGTTTTCAACTACTATGCAGCAGTGTTAGTTACATATTATGCAGACAAGTTGATCTGCTAAAATGTTCTTAAATCTGCTTAAAATTGTTGCTAAAGCAGTACCTTGGAAAAGATCTTCTGTGGATGGTGAGGCATGTTTAATGTAGCATTTTAGAGCCACCATGGGCATATTGCTGTTCCCTACTAGCAATCAGAGACCTCTGTGACCTTTCAGTAGTGTTCATCAAGCTTAGTCCTGGAGTTTTGGTGTAAAGCAGCTATCAAGAATGAAGGCAATGAACAGAAGTGTGTGGGTGTTGATGCATAAACAGAAAAATTTGTCTACTAGGAAAAAAGGAAACAGAAAAGCATTTTCTAGAACATGTTCAGGTTAGTTTTCTTATTTTGATGTTGAAGTCAAACAAAGGAACTTGAAAAAAAAAGATGCTTCAATTCTGAATACACAAGTTTATGCAGTTGGATGGAACAGAAAGCAAGAAACTGGAAAGTTTCTAATGTTTATTTCTTCTTTAAAAAGTTATTCCAAAGAAAATTATTTTTGATCTGCAGTCTTTATATTTTGCATCTGCTATCTGTATAAATATGTGTTCATTTGCTTTGATCTTAATGACATCATTTCCCTATTCATAATAATCTAATGTGATAAGTGTAGTGAATCATGAATTTTATTTCCCCAAGCTCTGGAGTCCTTTGTATGTAAACTGGAGCAGTTGCTGATGTAAACAGAATAATCAAAGCTACTAATCTGAACACTGGGCCTGAATTAAGGCCATTAAGTAAAACAATGACATTAGAGAGCTGAACTGTAATTTACTTTAAATTAAATTGAAAATGTTAGCATTATTATGATGTGAGAAATTAAATACTTCTACCTTCTATATATGCATAAATGCTGGTGAATTTTCCTAATTGTTTTTTATTGTTATCGTTCTAGGAAAAAATGCAGTGCAACACAGGCTTGAAAAAGTTATTGTAAGTGAATCCTACCTATTGAATAACATTAATATAGAAAGATGTAAAGAATAGGGAATAGATATAGATCAAAAACTGCTTAAATCAAGTATTCTTAGAGAAAAGTATAGTTATTTTCGTTTCCTACATGGTGCTACTAATTAAGGCCTAAAGTTAACCAGATATGGTTAGAAAATTCCCAATTTTTAGTTTTTAATAAGATGAGTTTATTAGAAAATGCTGAATTTACCTATGAAAAATAATTGAGGAAAAAAAATCAGTTGGTCATTCTTTCATACTTTGGTAAATGACAATCTCTTGCACTCTCAAACCATAAAAATTTAAATTAAGTTTTTAAATAATTATGAAATATAAGAACACATTTCTCTTTTCTCTAGCAGTTATTATTCTAACCCAGCATCCCAAGCATTTTTCAATCACATTTCTCATAATTTTTAAGAAAATTTTTGAAAACATTAAGATTTCTCAGATACTTGTGTTCTTTTATACTTTGGGGTACAGGTCACCTTCTAATTTTAACATTAGTGACTGGCTATTTGGGGAAAAAAAAATAATTTACATGTAGAATTCAGAAACAGCTGTTTTGCTGCTAATTCTTCCCAGGCTGTCCCTAGGGATAATGTCAGTGTAGATAACCTTTTCCACCATCACTTCTGTGCTTAGAAAGAACAGTGAATCCCCTTTGTCAAGAAGATTGATCCTTCTGCTCAGAGTTTGGCCATGCTGCAGACAGAATGTTTATGTTAGCTGGGGACAAAAATCTGTGGGGATGATGTTGAGAGAAAGGGACTGTTCAGATGGTGTCACAGCTTGCTTCTGCTTTTCCTGATGACAGTTATTTTTTGGGGGGATCCAGTGGTTTACAAAATTCTTCTCGTGTCTTCTTGACTATTCACAGTCCTTTCCAAAAATATGTGCAGACTCACATACTGGAGAGATGTCTGAGAATTACAAAAATATCCTTACTCAAAAAAAGCCACCTCTGTTCACGGCACCTGTGATAACACATAGGGGCTTGCACATGGTTTGGTTAAATGACAAATTCCATTGACAACAAAGGCACTAATCTTTCCTCTGTTGTTACTCCTCCTGCAGTTTACATTATGAATCTGCTCCCAGCGCTGCAAATAAAGCTAACATCACCAGATTAAAAGATGGAGGTAATACTTAAATGAAAACACTGCACAAATATTCATGGGAGTGTTGGGTTAACAGTTGTGTTTCATGATCTTGAAAGCCTTTTCCAACCTAAAATTATTATATACTTCTGTGATTCTATAACATGAATGTGGTTATTATATTCTGCAAGCAGATAAAGGCAAACTTGCAGAATTGAGACAATAGCTCACTATTAATAAATGCTTAGTTGAATCTCAGTAAGAGTGTTTGCTCCTTTGTATGAGGAAAGCAATTATAATCAGTGAAGGAAGCATTGACCTGCAATATTGAAACTACTATATGTTTTATGGAATTACTAATAAATCTAATAGTTAAAAAAACTAAGAAAAAAGAAGGAATAAAATGGAATAAGTGATGAGAATAATTAATAGACATATCCTCTTCTGTTGCAGCAGACCTCTCATTAGTGGTAGAAATGAGCCAAGACACAGACTCTCATTTAACAACATGAAAAGGGTCCCAGTTTATTCTTCTTTACAGTTTTGCCATCCTGACTCTGACTGCAGCAAGCTCCTGCTGTAGGGTCCAACTGCAGACTCTGGCTGTGGCTGTTTCCTGCTGGACTGTGACTGCAGGCATTGGTTTGCAGACTCTGAGCACAGCTTTCACCCAGCTCAGCTGGGACTGCAGGCTCCAGCAGCAGGCTCTGACTCCATCAGACCCAGACTGACCTCACAGCAGATCTTTTACTGCAGCAGCTCTCATCCTCATTTGTACTCTTCTTTGTGAATCATTCCTTCTTCCTCAAGGTCCTCTTCCTCCAGGATCCCCCTGACCAGCCAACCCACCCCTTTTATCACACTTACCTTTATTAGTCACAGCTGTGACCCATTAAGGGCAAGGCTGTTCCTCTTCTTTGGTAATCAGCACAACTGCGGCTTATCAGGAGCAAGGTCGCCTGTAATCTCTTCTTCTACACCAACCCTTTTCTAATAATTAAGGATTTACATATTGATTATTATGGTATATTATGAGCTTCTCAGACGAAATGGAATTTGTCTGGCCAGATAGAAATTAGTCTTGTAATGAAAAAAACCAATAAAACAAAACAAAACCCACTACACCTTAACTCCTTATCTCAAATAATATTTCATCTATTTATTTATTCATTTCACTTTTTATTAGTCTTTCAGATGAAAGAAGCATGCAGGTTCGTGATGCTCGGTGCATGCTGTTTCTACACACACCTTGCACATCAAGGAACCCAGAGGCACTGGAGTTTGTGTGCAGCACTTTGTAGTCCTGTATATTCAACTTGGGCATTTAGGAAAGTTGCTGGTGACATTTAGGAGACACAGTTTTTTCCGGGATCAGCAGCTGGAGGCCATGAGTGTTTGGTTCCCTGGGGCATGTATCAGACACATATCTGCAAGGAAGTGAATTGAGCACTTGATTAATACTGAGGAAAAAGAACAACGCTTGCGGTCCAGGAATGTTCAGCTTATGGCTGACACTGCTTTGGGCAGGTGGCTGGACAAATCTTTGATGTTCCCTTCCCAACTGAGTTATCATGGGATCCTATGAAAAGAAGTTAAATTTTGCTTTTGCACTGGTTTCTGATTACAGAATATCTAGGGTGGAGATGTTCCTGAGATTTAGGTGTTAACATAAAGTCCTAGAGGAGACTGTTCTTAAAGGCTGCCTGTCTTATTTTAGTACTCATATTTATGCATGAGTAAAATTAGTGACTCTGAGATTATGCACGGATTCTACATCACTCTTGTCCCCTCTGCTGGGCTACTGAAGTGAATTGTTTGTGCTTTTCCACTGAGACCAGAATTATATGTTACAGTCCTTCCAGTCTCTGTTGGCAGGTCCACCCAGGCAGTGCAGAAAACACAAGCAAGACCTGCCACTGGTCAGCAGTAATGGTTTCCTTTCACTGCTGCAGAAAGTTATCTCAGATAAACAGCTTGCTAACTCTATTTCTTTTAAGTGCCTAGAGGAGGATTGCCGTCATACAGCTGAAAAACTTCCTGGAATGAAATGACAATAAACTAAATTGAACTGTGCTCCTATCGTGAAAGTACAGCCAATATGAGCAGTCAGATATGCATAGTTAATTAATCACTGCTTGATGAATGCCATCCTTCTGTTAATTTCTTTTTAGCTGAGCAATAACTTGGTCAAGAGTAGATTGATATTTTCAAAAACACACACCTGAATGTTATAATGTCTGTAATTGACTTGCTGCTAAAATGTAAACTTATTTCTGAAAAAAAAAAAAAAAATCTCTTCATCTCACCACAAATGATTGAGCCAATAAAAGCAGCAAGAATGCTGCAACTGTAAAAAATTGAAACACAGGGTCGTACATTGTGCAAGAAGGCAGTAAAATGTCAGCAGAAACAAATAGTGCATACTTAAGTATTTACAGAGAAGAGGTGTTTCACACCCCTGGTCATTTCTGATGTCAGCAATTCTGCCAAGATGTGCACAGAGGGGCTGTGTAGGGATTGTCATGCAGACATCTTGGGAGGCCAAGAAGATAAGCTGGGTCATTTTAATGCCATGCCTACTGTCTTCAGAGATTCTTTCTCATCACTAGAGAATGGTGGGTTATGAAACAAGTAGTTGTATTCCCCATTAAAAAAACAAATTTCAAAATGGTGCTATGGAAATCTGTGTTTAGTAGTTAATTAATTGTATAGGGGAATATCAAGGAAAAAACTCTCTAAACTACTAGTTGCTATATTTGAGATTATAGACCTTGCTGAAATCTTTCTCATAACTCAAGAGAAAAGCTTAAAACAGTTTTTATTTAAATAGACTCACCTTTGAAATATTTTAGAGATTAATATTCCTTTTATTGAGAATTTTTAAAGGAAATATTATACGAATTTTTTTTTTCATAGTGATGCCAGAACTCACAGTCCAGGATCATATGGCTTTACTACTGTGGGGTAGAAGTTTAAGATATGAGTGCAATGTGATTCTTGAATAATTTTATTTGCTGTTCTAGGAAAATTCGAAAGTGATTTAGGACAGATATATTAATGAATTACATTGCTGCTTGAACACTTACAAAAGTACAGAAAGTAACATGCCCATTCTAGCAAATGATGACAATTATTGACACCTTGTTATTTACCAGACAATTTCGAGCTTTTTTTTGTTTTTTATTCTAACAAGTAAGCATTCTCATAATATTAGTGATAGAGACATATCTTTTATTCATTTGAAATAAATAATTTTTAATACAAATTCGTTCTGATATATGGAAATAGAAAACTATTTAATCACAGGTAGATGATTAATATCTGGAATTAAGCCAAACTTCTTGGGATACTTAACTTTTATTTTTTTTTTTAAATAGGCATTTTGAGCTCAGTAAAAGAATTAATGAATATGGTCAAAACTGCTGAGCAGTTTTCCCCAAGATATAAAAAAATTTAAAGCCCCCTCATTTTCTAAAGACATCTTGAAGTTCCATATCAAAGTATTTTTAGCCACTAACTAACAAACTAGCTAAATATTTTACTTCATTAAAAGCCTTTACACAAAACTTTTTAGGGAAATCAGTTACACCAGATGTTGATTGGAAATGAAGAATGTGGAAAAAGATTTTAGTTGAGAAACTGAAGACAAAGCTATCATCATACTGCAATGAAAATTAAGCAGTGCTTGCTTTTTCCTCGTTTCAGAATCACAATACTTAATACATTGAGCTCTTACCCAGAATGTTCAATTAGCAGATCTCAGTACATCTAGTGAGGATTAAATTGCAATTACATTAATTCCACCAAAGACCTCTTAAAATAACCAAATATTAAAAATCTAAAAACACAATAGAAATCAAGGAAATCCCTAATGAGACATTAGGTGTACCTCCTGAGGGCAGTTTCTGCCTGGGACAAATTTTGTGCAGAGGTTTTTTCCAAACTCAGAAGCAGGGGAAAAAACCTCATGTTTTGTCTTTTTAAAACCTACTCTGTCAGCATCTTAAAAAAAAAAAAAAAAAAAAAAAAAAAAGATTTGTTCTTTAAGGCACTAATCAGAAGTTATATATGTAAAAGTAACTGACTGCCCACATTGCACTGCTGAACATTCTCTTTTCTCTGTACTATTTTCTATATTCATTATTCATCTTATTTACCAGTTATGCTTGATACTTGCAAATAAAAGCAATAATTTATCATACCAGTAATACAGGTATTATGCTTGACCGTGTGATCTCTCAGCACACAATGCAAAGGCAGGAGAGCAAAGTGGGTCCAAGAGTACAACACATACAAAATATAGCTGCAGAGTTATAGAAAATTGTAAATTATGTTCTGCTGTGAGAAGAGTTTAGTTAAGCAAACTTTATTTCTGTGTGTAAATGTTGTTTGTAGAGATCTTTCATCCAGCTGCCATATGAGGGACAAAGCAATTAAATCATGTCCTCTGCTGTCATATTCTGGACTTTGGCAGTGTGTGAAGACTAGGGCAAATAAAATAATGGGGAAAATTCAGTTTATGGCTAACACTTATTTTTCTTTCAAGCCATTCGAAGGCTAATTTATTTTGTTCTTAGAGCTTTTTCAGAGCCATATCTTTAATATCCACACTGCCCTCTTAAGCTGTTCAGAATAACTCTGATGCCATTATACCTCAGTTGGCTAATATTTTCTTTTGTTTCACTACAAATAAAAAATATTGTGAAATAATATCTAGGCAGAGAGTCTTTCACAATATTCTTGGAATATTAGCAGCAAAGGTATTTCTTTTGTCTGTTAGAAGCTTCAGCCACCTTCAAAAATCTAACTTGATGATGCATTTGTTGCTTCATTGTAGTAAAATCTTCCTAGCTTTAAGACAGCCTGGTTTTAGAGAATTCTGAAAGAAGGTTTATGCAGTCACACTTGTATCTGAAGGCCACTTGCTATTTTCCATGAGTTTAAAGTATAGCAGAAGCCTCACAGTCAAATTCACAAATCTGGGGGGAAATTCAGTGGTAGAAAATAAGGGACAACCCAAAATTTATTACGTTGGTGCAATATTGAAGAGAATTCAGCCTGGCAGTGTCTGGCTTTGCAGTTTTGCCATCTCCACAGCACACCAGTCAACACAGAGAAGGAGGTAAAGCTTGCAGTGCTGAAGGAGAAAAAGACAAATATTCTGTAGTTCCTACTGTATGCAAACAACATATTACTCTTCAGCGCTGTTTTTCCAGGGGAATCACAGAGTACACCTGGCTCTAGTATTTATATGGAGTCTATTCTTTGGACTGTTAACTATATGATGGGCATAGAGCACTCCTATTGAAGAGTGAAGTGGCAGAAGCTTATTAATTCAGGTGTAGGCAATTTAGGGAGATCAATAGGTTCCTGACCACATAATTGATTGTGGGAGCACCAAAACGCTCTGCTCAAATACTATTTTTGTTACCATCTGCCAATTTTAACAGCTTCTCTGGGCAGTCAACTGAAAGCCTCTTTAAAAATAATGTATAGGTTGCATTCTGTAGGTCTTCCACAGGCGATCACCATTTGAAATCAAGAGTAAGGCCAGAAATAAATTTCCTCCAAGTAAAAAAGACTAATGAAGAAGTGAGCAAGAAAACAAAAGTTGTTGTTTTTTTTTTTTCCATGATGATATTTTATATGCAACAAAAACCGTGGCATGTTTAGGGATGAAACAATCTTCATACACAAATATATCCACAATTGTTCTGATAGCTAGTTCATGACATTTAACAGAAGTAAAAGCCAGTGAAAAAATGCCTATGCTTCTGTCATTTACTGGAGATCTACCTATTGTGCTATTCATAAAGCAAGCTTTATTGCTGAAAGAGGTAGCTACATATTAGGGAACTCATAGCCTGAAGACCTGGTGTAGAACTGTAATTAAAGTGAATACTAAATGAAGTTCATTCAACTTACTATGCCAATGATTGATTTTCACACCTGGGCTAATAGAACAGTTTTCATCAGTCCTACTATTACATTACTGTTAGAGCATTCTTAGATTGTTTTTTTCTTCTTCTCATAATATGGATTTAATAGAATTTCTGAGTCTCTTTTGTTGCTTGTAAATTTCAATTTACTTGGATCATGAGATCTCAATATTGAAAATGTAACCTTTTATTCTTTAGGAATAGAATTGGTTTTTTTGTATTCCCACCTCCTCAACTGACTGACCTCAAAAGGGTAATAAATGCTTTCACGATGGCAGATATTTCAAAAATTAAAAATGGCTTAAACACAGTCATTTAATTCACTTATGCTTTATGAGGATTAAAAAAACATGTTTCTCTGTCTTTTTAAGTAAATTCAGAAGTTTGCGTGTTTGTGTCACAATTTATAATGGGAAGATATTTTGTCATGTTATTTAAGTGAACCCCAGATATTGAACAAATACTATTTGTTTTTAACAGTTCTCTAGAAAACATACCTTCTTTTTTTTCCAATGGCACAGATGGAATTGGTCCATAACAGAAAGATGTCAATCCAAATAAAAAGAAATTATTTCAGATTGATTAAAAAATTAACAGTGGTACATGAGAAGTTGTTCAGTCTGAAAAATCAACAAAGCTGAATGATCAATCATGTTGTATTGTCAAGTGCATATGGGTGAAGAACTTGCATATATTTTACTGAAAAAGTAGCAGGAAAAATCCTGTTGTTACAGTACTGTGTTATAGACTGTTTTCTTGTTAAGTGTCAGTCAGTGCTGATATCTTTTAATACAAACCATTAAAAGCAAGAGTTGTCAGAGTTGCACAGTAATTCGCTGAAATAATGTTGAAATAGTATTTTGATTTTTTTCAAAGCATAGGCATAATGAAGCAAAGATTTAGAAGTGCTACCTGCCATGTCATCACAATCCAAAACAGAGTTGGAACACCCTGCATGGTGAAAAAACAGAGTGTCTCCTTTGGAGTCACTTGATCTCTGTGGTTTATAAATCATGAAAGCTGAGAAAGTGCTGAATGAGAGGGGAATGTGAGTTGGCATTGAAGATAAATTCTTCAAAGGGAATACAGATTATGTACTGGCTTGTTTAAAAAGTACAAATGATCACTGATAAAAAGATTGTAATATACTACAGCAAAAGATTTTAGGATATGAAAATGTTGTGCTCCACTCTAATGACCCTGGCAGTAAGGTTAATGAATAAGAAGGTAAAAACAAAAATGAAAAATATCATGGCTCACATGGTAATTTTTATAAGACTTGGGAGTAGGTTCTGTTTTCTTTTCAGATAGGTGGAGAGAAATGGGTCTCAGTATTATTTTAAGATGAAGCCCTGTAAATACAATGGGGATAGTTTGTATCATGTAAGTTAAGTGCCTGGTGCAATAAACTAATAATCAGCTGTACATTTGCCAGAGGAAGTAGCATGACCTTTTCAAAAAGTATTTGGGTCTGCTCCCCAGCTGCTGAATCTCACAAGACCATCTTCATGTGTGTTTACAGATTGTATTAGAAGGTGTTTAAAAAGAGGTCATTGCTTTGAAAAATAAGGCAAAGGAATTTAATCTTTTAATATAGAAATTTGCAGTTGATGCAAATATGATGCGATTTCAGAAGGTGTAATGTGAATGGAAATACTGAAAGCAAAAAAGCCAATATATTTTTTAGTGATTGTATGTAAAAATTGGAAATTATTTCCAATTTTCCTTGTCCCAGAAATAGCTGTAAAATGATGCAAGAGGGCACAGCAGTTGAACGTGATGGGTAAAAGGGAGAACCCTTATCAACCTGTTTTTATTTTTTCTGAGATCTCTCACAGCTGTCTCTCAATTTCCTCAGCTGTCTTCATCAGGAAGAGATCTCTGTTCTCTAGCCAAGGGGTACGAGGAGCCTTTCTGTGCCCACTGGGTTTGGCCAGGACCCTGCTGCTGCTGCAGAAATGGCATCTGTGCCCTGGGACTTGTGCACTTAGGTGCAGTGACTGTCTCATGGATGTTTCTGGAAGTCCGTGAAAAAAAGTGAAGGCCTAACTGGAGCTCAGCAAAATGCTGTTTTCTCAGTGGAATAGTGAGTGCTGCCTTGCATGTCTTGGGATATGGCCTGAGAAGGGCAGTGGCTCAAGGTCTGGTGGTAAAATGTCAAAGTGTAGTGGATAGAGCAAAGGAGGCACATCTGCAATCCCAATCATCCTCCAGGACTGGAGAAAGGGAGATCCCATCGACTTCACTGACAAAAGGGGGTCTCAGTGGAAGTTAAAGATTGGGGAAAAAAAAAAATCATTAACATAAACCAAGAAAGAGATGGCTCTTTGTGGATTACCTTTATAAACTATAAAACTGTTTGCCATGGGCCATTATGGATACCAAGACTGTGCAGGAGTGCAAGGGGCAATTTCATTAAAAAGTTGATGAAATGTATTCAAGAGTTTCTAAATGCAGAGGTGTCATCCCAGAACTGGGAAACCTGTGTGCTGCACAATGACTGACTGAGTGTTACGAGTGTCTCCCTGTGTGCTCACCTGAGTAGTGTAGTTTGATTTTGGACATTGTTGGGAACAGCTTGTAGGGCTAAACAGAGTGGTTTGTGTTGCTATACTCAACTCTGTCAAGATTTCCTCCTGTGTATTTTGGATTTTCTGATGAAAGTGACCTTTGTTACCTGTGTTTGTTTTTTGTGAATTTAAGAGGGAGCTCCTTATCTACATGATCCAGAGGAAGATACCACAGTAATTATTTAGGAAGAAGGGCAAACCTGAGGACTGTACTCAAAAGGCTACAGAATTTTGAAACTATTTCTCGGTTTTCTCTGGGAACAGAGGGATGTTTAAATTAGTTTAAAAAAAAAAAAATGTCCCTGTGGGGACTTAAATGAGGAGCAGACTGGGAAAGCAACAATTGGTCAGTAACAACTCTAGTATGCCCTTGGGCAACAAAAGTGAAAATCTGCTTTCCAGAAGGTATAAAATGAGTTTAAGAAGAGGAAAGGTAGAGGGATATGAATTTTGCAGAACATGGAACAACTAGCAATCTTATTCTTCAGACTGAATTTCAGGAAAAGATCTCTCTACATGTCTTTTGCTTTAAATCAAGTATCCTGATTATAATGTGCAAAATACAGTGTATCCTTTAACTCAAAATGTTTGTTAACTAAGTTTTAAATACATTAATTGTGGTAGCAGTTGTAGATTTAAATAATACTTGAAGTTTTATGTAATGTTCAGTATTGATTAAAATATAAAAGTGAAATAAGTTTACAGCAAAGGCCAGCTTGCAATCATAGACCTTTGAAAGTATTTTTTCCAAGCCATCCCAAAAGATGAAAAAAGAATAAGGCAAAGTACCTTATATTCATGAATTCTGAAATGTCCTGAAAAATTATTTGTCATAACACTAAGGGAATTATATATATGTATTGCACACATGAAAATTAAGTGTCTTATTGAGGATATAATTGCTTTGTATTTTTTTTCAGTAAAGGTCATATGCAGCTAACTTCAGAAAGGTTGGTAAGAAAATATTTTTCAAAGTTTTCTTCAGTAGTTAGGCATCTGGATATATTTTTCTAGTTGCCATTGCAGGACCAATAAAATAGTCATAAACGTTCTAGGCTCTTAAGTATTAGAGTACTTAATCATAAGTACTCTAAAGTACTCTTGAGAGTTAAAGAATGCATGATGTATGTGTAAAATAATCCATAAAGTCATGGTACAAGCATTTTCAACAAATAGCGATAACAATTGACATTTCACGTGTCCACAAGCTGGCCTTGCTTTTGGAAGGCCTGGACTAATATGGAAGTCGTGGGAGATGAGAAAAAAAAATGGACAAAATATAGGAAAAGAAACTTTCAGATTAGAATTCTAAAAACATATTTCGTGCAATGAAGGTTTCTGAGAAAGTTGGTTCACTAGAAACTAGAAGATGATTGCAACAGACAACAGGATGGATAGATACAATTAGGCATGGATGGAAGGGACAGTAAATGAAGGTAGATGTGTAGTTTCCAGAGCACAACAGTAAACACGGAGTAGACTGTCAGGGAGAGTACTGCTCTGAAAAACTTGAGCTGAGAAGGGCTGGATGCTGCCTCATAAGATGAACTACTGCTTTGCTTTTAATATTAAGAGGATGTATCTGTAGCTTGCTTTCGTTAATGCAGATGTTCAGATAAGTTAATATAAGTACAGTAAAGACTTGCTGAAATAGTAAATTAACAGGCTTTTGAAATAACATTTATTTGTGTATTTAAAAGGAGAACATGGATGTATAAAGAAAAGACATTGTCATGTAATTTTAATAAAATTATACATACGTATTTGCAAGAAACCATTAAAAAAATAGAAGAGGAGAAAAACAGGTCTTTGAGAATACAAATGCAAGTATAAGCCAGGAAGGCTCTTTGGAAGCAACTGTGCCAATATAAGAGAAGCTGTATTTTTAATTTTTAACAACTTTTTTTCCCTGTAAAAGTAAAAAACCGCACATTTGAAATTTATAAAATAGAGTAAAATAAAGATGCTTTCAGGCAGTGGGTCAGAGAACCACATCTGGCTGTAAAGTATTTGCTATGCTGTCAAGATTAACTGGACATTGAAGCAATTTATCTAAGGTTGCTTTCATGTTCCATTTTACTTTATTTTGAGTAATGCAATTTAAAATCCATCCAGATAGTTTTCCTCTGACATCAGAGGAGGAAAGGCTAGGTAAACATTTCATATCCTAGAGGCTGGTATCATAAATTACAAGCTTTAGTAAGGTCTAATAAAACCCTTCATATTCAGACCCTGGTTCTGCATCTTCTTTTCAGCACTGCAATGTTGGTGAGTTTGGAAAGTGCCTGCCTGGAAAATGCACAGAAGTTAGTATATGTGAAATGTTCATTTGTTTTCATATCACATTAAATCCTCTCTTGGTGTCTCCCCAAACCGTGACATTCAAACTCTGTTTAATGAGGGCTCAGAAGGAGGAAGGTGTGTGCTGGGATGCAAAAGATCTCACAGTGTCAATGCCTTAAAGTGTAGGTATTGTCTTTTCCCTTCTACCTTTGCTTTGGAGTTCTCATCTCTTGAGTCCTGGCAGATAGGATATTTTAGGTCAAAATGCATTTTATATTTAAAGCTAGTTAGGGAGGCTTCTTTCCTTGCTCAGGAAGTGTTTGTTCAAAGGCTTGTTCAAAAATGTTGTTTTGTGGAAATTATTACCCACAAAATTCCTCAAACCTCTTTTTTCCTTTTTTAAAACCCATTGGGAAACCTGACCTCATTCTCTAAGACTATTTAGTATACTAAATTTGTATCTGTATTTTCAGAATGCTTGATAGCATGAATTGAGCATCAGGATCCAATTTTATTTGGTGCTGTAAAAACACAGATGGAAAAAGCAGGTCCCCAAAATATGCAAAAGACAACTACCAGATGGACAAATTTCAGCTGTGGAATACAAGGAATGAATTAGCCAAAGCAAGTACATATTGCTGTCAGAGGTTTTGGTGCAGTCTTGGGTTAGACAGCGACTTCAAATGAAAGGTTGTTTCTAATCTGAAAGTGCAGTTGGTAGAGTGAATCTGAAGGTTAGGCCAGTGAATCTGGGTGCAATTTCACTGCTCAAAGACTGTGCTTCTGTGGAGTTTTAAAATTTCTTCTTTTTAAGTTTCTGTGGTCTTTCTAAATGTTTAAATGGTTTTCTTGCTCAAGTTTTGTATTCAGATTATGAAATGTTGAGAATTAGTAGCAAAAAGAAGAAAGGTGCAGGTTGCCTGAGTATTCTGAAGGCAAAATGAAGTAGAAAATTAAAGATATTTATCTCCATTATTCTGTTTTAAACATATTATTAACAAATCTGAAAGTACAAAGAAATTGATAAGTTATTATTCAGACTGTGAGAGATATATTTTAATGGGAAGAAAAAAGTAGCCTACTGCTTGCATATTGTGATCCTCTCTGCTTTTTTTTTTTCTGGAATAAATGAGATTGCAACTGTTCTGTGCACATCCCTGCCTATTCCAAGCATTTGCTAGATGCTGTGATATGTTTTCATAGCAGACGGTGCCAGATGATGCCAGGGAAGAGGTCAGTAATAACCAAAGCAGATTTCCAGTGACAAGGAAACATGAATTACCTCACAAACACAAACTATTAATGGCATTAAGCCACGAATTTTTCAAATATCTATAAATTATAGGTAAATTTTAAAGCAAAACAAAAAAAACCAAAAAAACAAAGAGACTGTAAAAATTGTATTCATGAATATGAGATGTGTGGGATGACATTCTTATATTCAGTGCTGCTTCCCTTGCAAGCTTCACTCTGTGAAGAGCTATTTATAAGTTGGTTGGCAGCTTTTTCCCTGCTCAGAAGGAAAGCTGTAGACTGTTTCTCTGCAAGTGGAATCTCTAAGTCATGCTTGCTTGGTAGGTTTGCAAACACTTCAGCAGCCAGACTGCCTCCATGTGCTGATTCCTCTGCTGTTCTGGTGGGACCCCCAGAGCCCTGGCAATGCCTCTGGTCCCACAGGCACCTCAGAGGGAATTGGGTGTTACCAAGGAGTCTCCAGGACATTAAACCAGGTCTCTCAAATCTGCTCTTTTGCTTGCTGATCCCTGGTATTAACTCAGTGAGGGTTTGGTTCCTCAGTAAAGGAAGCATGTTGGTCGTGTGGATTAGAAATGCCTTGAGCTCCCTAGGCTCAAAACCACCCAAAACTTTTCTGTCTCTCGAGGCTGCACACTGCTCAAAAGGCAGAAACACAGACCATTGTTGTAAATAACTGGAAAGTAGTGCCACGTTTTATCAGAGCATTAGTGTGCATTTCTCATCTTTCAGAGACTTAGTAGTAGTTGTGCTTGAAATAAACCTGCTTGTTGTCAATTCATCCATCTCAGATGGCATCTTCTTATCAGTGATCAGTGTATGTCCTCTGCCCAGCTGCAAACAAACTTTTTTTTGTCAAAACAGCTGTAAGAGTAAACCCCTGAAAATTGTTTCAGCTCATACTGTACTGATTCAATTACTACATATTTTTCTTTTAAATGTAATTTGTAAACCTCAGTTGTAATGTTCTATATTAATACTTTAAAAATACTCTAGACAAATTGTTTTTCATCCAGGAACATTGGACTACCAGGTAATCCTGATGGATTAATGTGCTTGTTAAAAGCGTAATGAAGCGTATTTTACCTGAAAAGGTTTTAATTAGGAAAGCATCAGAGATTTGTATAACGCAAAACCATTAATCTGAAAATGAAATTATAACAAAGCCATATGAACACACCTCAGCAACTAAACCCAAATTTGCTGTAATTATAGAAAATTACATAGTCTGTTTAATACATAAATTGCAAGATAATGAAATTAGGGGTCATCTATTTGAATAACAGTGATTTTTTTTGAAGAAAAAGACACTAGCACACATAATGGAGTGGAAAAGGGGTTATGATAAAAGCTTATCAAAGATTCTCTGCTGATGCTTGTAAGTTGAAAAGACAAACATGATCTTGAAGAATATTTCTAGAAAGACATTAAATCAGAATAATTGTAGAATATACTACTGTGCTCACAGTATGTTAGATTTAAGAAGTTTTGGTAATTCTAAGACAAAGATGTTTTATAAAAGGTCTCAAAGCTCATATTCTGAAAATGGTTTTTCTTTATTCTAACTTATTTCAGTCATAAAATGTACAATTGAAGGGCAAAAATTTCACTAATGGAATGAGTGACTTAATGACAAAAGTAACTCTGTAAGTAACTGACTTTCAAAGAGAAAGGCTAAATGTGTTAATGATAACAGTTAAAAGTGTGTTTGTTCTGTAAACTCAATATTGTTTACTTATTTAATGAAAATCATGTCTTTGAATATCCAATTAGACTGTAAAATAATTACTGTTATGTATAACCAAGAGAATTCAAAAGACCTGGGATGATTTGTAGCTTTTTAAAAATTGTATGAGGGCTTGGCTATTCATGGAATTTGTTCTGTAGCTTCCATATATCTTGTAGGCGTTTTGGGAAAGTTGGTGTATCTTTCTCTGAAGCATAGATCTTTGAAAAGTAATAAAATATTTTGTCACTTTTGCCCAGGTACAGTGACCTAGGTAAGAGAAATGATACAGGAGGTGACCTCATACAAGATTTTTGGACTTATTATGATTCTGATCCAGAGCCAGATTCAGAATCAATATTTCCTTTCTGCACGAGCCCAGTTGTCAGTGCCCAAGTCCAGATGTTCTACAGCTTCATCTCTACTTCTAATATAAGCAGGCTTGTATTTTATTTTGGAGGACAAGAGTAAAATTTAGTGTCTATCCCAGTGGACTAGCTATTATCAGCATTGTCTAAACTTGGCAGTTTATTGAAAAGCTTGGCATAAAGCAGAGATTTTTGATAAGTTTTGACCATGTTCATGACAAATTGTCACTGAAGCTATGTCAGCAACTGTAATTCAGCAACACAGTAAAGAAATGTAGTACATATTTGAAATTATTAAATCTGTAATACCGATTATCAGATTCCTTTTGTAAGTTGTAAAGTGATAGCATAACTAGATATACAACAAGCAAATCATTGAAAAGAATGAAAATGTCTCTAAAGGCCTGGGTTTCCCTTCATATTATAGCAGATTGGCAGATCACTTTCTCAAAGTACATGTTGTTCCTCAGAAAAAAAAAGAAGCAATATTGTATCAGAATTCAATCTTTATACATAATTTCACCTACTTTTAAAATATGTGTGTATATATATATACACACATATATATATTATATACACATTTCTTGCCCATTACATATGTATATACTTAGACATGCTTTCCTAAATCAAGAAGTAAAACCCATTAAGTGGAATGTGACATGTTTTGAGATTACAATTGATTGATCAGAAGAAATACAGGCATGAAATCAAGAGACATTAAGAAGTATTCTAAAGTATGCAGTCAGGTTCTAAAGACATCACCACAGATACACAAACATAATTGTATTAAAATGCCTTGACACAAAAAATGCTATCTCAGCATATTCCTTTCTGAAGACTTCTTGCCTTGTAATATTGTTACAGAACTGCTAATGCAGTAAGTTCTTTGAAAAATCATCCTTACTATTTTGTATGCCTCAGTGGTTCATATGCCAAATGAAATTACCCTACATGCTATAACAGAGCAGCAAATATATTATTCATTGAACTTTTTATGACAACACTGAACCATATTTATTTTAAACTGCTAATTTTTTTTGCTTTCCCTTATTCTATTCAAACCAATCATTCAAGCTTATTTAACTTAGGTAAAATGACTAATGGAAAGGAAAGGTAAAATACTGAGGTATATCTATAAAATGTGTACATATTGTAACATGTTTAAGATGTATACATAAACATAAGTATAAAATCTGTATAAAATTACACACATATATAGCCTGTGTGTGTAAGATGTCTCTGAATATGTTGGCTAGCCACGTAAATATGCAGACAGTAGTCTAATGGCATTTCAGTTTCCTGGAACATCATATCTGGTCTTCAGCTGCCAGTTCAGAAAGTCCTGGTGCTCACATTGTACCTCTGTCATATCTGTGGCTGGCTCAGGTGCTCCAGGGCCTCTCAAGAAGGACTACATGCCTGAATTTAGGCAGAAGAATCCAGCAGTGGAGTTTATGAGCTGGAGCTGTATTGCACCCGAGGTGGTATTTTGACACACACTGCATTACTCTTTGCCAGGAGCAGATCTGTGGTCAGGCTTTCTGCTTTGGTCACAGATAGGTCTGGTTGATTTTGGGGTGCTCTGTATCGTTTGTGTTGGTTTTTTGCTGCACAGTTTTTCTCACAGTGATAGGCATGGTGGAAGGACTTAAGCAGATAAGGAAAAGGAATACAATTACATCATACTAGGGAAAACTAAGAAAATTTTCAGGTAGCAAAATTACAGAAATATTGGATAGACACAACTGCTTTGAAAAGGACTGAGATTTCTTGTAAGTTTGTTCAGGTTGCCTGCTTTAAGCTTATGGCATTTATAGCTGATTTAGATTATTTCATCCTGATGAACTTCAGTTTTATATATAAGCAGTAATATTGTTTCCATTTTTCTACAAACCAAAGCACCTGAGAGACAGAGATGTTCAGGCTCAATGTCATGATTTGGGAGGAATTTTGATTCTTCCAGTCATTAATGGAAATATCAAAGAACCCCAAAGAATGCTGAAAATTGATACAGAATATCCAGTTGCTGCCTCTTTTTTTTTTTCCTGTTCAGGGAAATCAGGTACTTTTATATAGCAGTTCATTTTTCTTGAGTACCAAAAGATGGGCCACCTAAGGTCATACAAAAGTTGAAACATGTATTGATTGGTAAGGAAGAGAGATAGAGTGATATTTAAATTATGCGAGTTACTGTGTGAATGTAAATTATTAGATTTTTTACAAATATTTTTACAAGAAATTGTATCAGTTTTGAGACAAGTTTAGGAGGAAAACACTCTGGAAAGTGTGCTTCCTCTCAAAAAGGGCTCCAACAATCCCTTTTCACCAATAAGGAATGAATACTATTGGATGAAAGTGAAAAAAAAACCCAACCATTTATTGACAAAGAGAGTACCCACATTGCATGGGAAAAAGATAAATAAATGCTAGTTATTGAACTGTCAGAATCCTCACACAAACACGCCAGGAAATAAAACCAACAACATTCTAGGGATAAATGGCTGCTGAAGGGCCCAAGGGTCTCCCCACACCCACCCTAAAGATAGAGCAACCATTTTTGGACATAAAGCAGACCATCAGGGAGTATACTATCATTAAATCACCCCAAGACAGAAATTTCATAAATATTATAAGAAATCTGAAGTGCAGAGAGCTGCTTTAGAACTTCATCACGTGCATGTTTGTCCCTGATGCCTTTGGGACAAAGTGTTAATCAGATGTATTAATGTTTATTGCTATTTCAGTTTTTTTTTTCCTTCTCTCATTTGCGTAAAGAGATGTCTACTGCACACTTATTTAGTCTAGTTCCTCTAGGCTAGTGACACTTTAGAGTTGCTACAGAGGGGTAATAAAGCATATGGGTTGACTCTGCATAGTATTAAACAAATTGATTTTTTTTTCTATCAAATCAACCAGGGGATATTTATTTCATTGTCTTCCCTTAAAAGTTACATAAACAGATATTCTCAGTCTCAGATCTACAAACGGTCTGTCCTTCTTTTTTCTTAACTTACTTTATTTCAGTCTAGACTGTAATAAAAAAAGTTTATTTGGAAAAAAAAATCTTTCTAGATGGTAACTCTGTGTGCCTCATCTTTAGATTAAAAATTTATTTTCTCTTTAAATTAAAAATTTATTTTCCATTCCAGTGTACTTCTAATGTTAACTTTTCAGTTAGAAGTAGGATTTTAGGTTAATGTTAAAGAAGACAATACATCACGAATAATTTTAAAGCTGTTGGGTCATCTTAATCTTGTTCTTACCAATGAAGAGCTTAGCACAGGTTATAAAACTTGACTAAAAAGCAGGTGGACTCTTCATAATGCACTGCACATTGTCTTGTGTCATGATGGCCTGAGTTGAATGCAGTTTTAAACTACATCTCCAACTGCAAACTATACAGTTTTTTGGTTTTTTTTAATTTTTACTCTTCCTTTCAATTCTGTTTTCATCCATCTGGAATTGCATATAAATTCATATCAATTCTGAGTTAAAATTTGACAGAAAGCATTGACTCTGTTATGAGGAAAGTTTTGTGCACTAGAAGCTGTTCCTCCATTAGCACACCAGTTTCCTCCACGAATTCATTAGGGGTTTGCATATGCAAATGTCAGCCTGCTGTAATGTGTACAGAAAGGCTGTGCACAGGTCAGCCAGGGATGCATGCTTAGCCTTTCCTGTCAATCAAACATGGATAACTGGAACCTCCAAGAGCTTCATGGACACCATTATTGGTTCATACCCTTTTTACAATGATGTAAGTTTGCCTTCACAACAGTAATCGAAAGCATGTCTCAGGAACAGCAGCTAAAAAGAGCTGCATATAAATATAGCAATATTTTAGAGTTTCTTTTCAAACCAAAATATTCTCATGTCTTTAATCTTCTCCAAATGCCCTTCCCACTTTCCCCCTTCATGACAGTTTATGAGAGAGAGTCAGAAAACAAAAAAAAAAAAGGAAAGAATCAGAAATAGTCTGTGTTCAGTCTTCAAATTTAAACCATTTGTGAGTCTACATACGGAAAAATTCATAGCAAATGTAAAGGGTTTAAACACAGAACTGTATCATAATTAATGTAACTGTAATAGATACTGGAGAAAGTCAGGAATTTATGGTCCATTTGAGGTCATTTTAGAACACACCTTAATTACAGAGAAGCAGTCAATTGACTAAACAACACAGTCCTTTGAGCACTCCAAAATTGCATAGTACACACCAAAATGTGACCCATCATCATTCAGATTGTTGTCTATTTTTATATTGTTGTATTCATGGACATGGTTAGGGGAAAAAAAACAAAAAAACAGGAAAGGAAGAGATTCTTTTGACAAACAAAATTATTTCTGGTTATTTCAGTGAGTAATATATAAATAACAGGTCCAGCAATCCTTCTAAACTTAAGTCTATTCATATATGCAAAGACTTGGCATAATGATGTAAAACTCTTTTACATAATGATTAAAATATTTTATTTTATAGAGATTTTATACTAAATACACTAAGATATTACCATTACAGGAATGTAATGTGTGCAAAAAATGTCACAGAATGGTTCTGTATATTATTATTAGTGAAATAAAAATATTCAGAATGACAGGACAAGATAGCAAAACTGCAGTGTAGTAGGCAGAAAATGTGAGTTTTCATAAATTTATTTTTATTTTTGCCCCTCATATTTTTCATTGAAGAACAGTCCTAAGATGCCTGAAATTTTGTCAAATGTAACTTACAAGGTCTGAAAGGTTCATCACGTGCTATATTTTTACATTGTTTCTTGAAGCTTCAGGTAAGGCTGTGGATGCCTGTAGACAACCATCATTTAGCTCTCCTGGGAGAGTAGTGAGAGTAGATCACATGTAGTCATAATGATGCTTTGTTGCCAAAAGAAAGCGTATAGACAGACTTTACAGTTTCCTGGCTCTCAGCAGTAAAAATAACTTTCATGATCCATGTCAGCCATTTTACACTATCTTGATTGCTGCAGATGAACTGAGAAGATATTTGGATTTCATGCTTTAACTGGGGGAGGCATTTTTAGCATTTTTTTGCTAGCATCTTACTGAGGTTATTTGTCTACTCACCTGGGGAAGTTCTCAAACCTGTTACTCATGAGAATCTTCTTGGAAGGTGTGATTAGATAGCCCCTAGAAATGAAAGATGTAAACAGTATAATAAAGATTACTGTCTCTTGGGACATCCTTATTTTGCCAGAGGAGTAGAATGTTGCAGCTGGACAAGTGCAGCCTCATCCTTGATTTCAACTGTGATGACTTGCAAATATAGGAAATAGGTAAACATGCTGTGTCTGGAGGGCACATAAATATGACCTAGTGATAATAAGCAAATCTCATTCACTATACCTCGGAAATAGTTTTTCTTTATAAAAATTCAAGGTGAGATAACACCATCCTGTAGCATGCTTAAGGATGGTGCAGTGTTTTCTGTTTTTTCATTTGCTGGGTGTCCTAACCCAGCAAATGAAAAATTATAGATTTGCTGTGTCTTCAAAATTAGAGATTATATGACCTATTAACTGATAGCTACTAATAGATTTAATATTTTTCTTTTTTCCCTTCACTTCTCAAAATTGTCACTTAAGTGGCATACCTTTAGTTTTCTAGAAAAAAATGTAATTGCTAAAAGATAAAGGATGATATCCTGGCCCAGAGAGCTATCAGTGATTGCAAATACCCCTAGGATGTGCATTAAGGTACTGAGTCTTTCTTTAAGGACAAAATTACAGATTCTGAAGCAATGCATAGAGCATCACTAGGTTAAAAAAATAATAATAATAAAAAAAAGGTCTTTTTTGTTAGCAACAAACCTCAATGTAGAGCTGTAGAATGTACCAAATGCACCAAAGAGAAAAATCATCCAAACTTTAGATTTCCTCAGCCCTATCACTCTAGGTGATTTGAAGTATGGAGTTCTTTTTTCTTAGAGTAATTTTTATTTAGTTTTAGCCTTTTATCTGAATGTATTCTGCACATTTTCAAGATTTCAGAGTTTACAGTCAGGCCAAAGATAAGTGCAGTTGTTGTATTCATCACTTGAAAGGTGGGGTTTTTTTATAGAATCACAGAATGGATTGGAAGGTTCCTTGAAGGTCATCCAGTTCCAGCCTCCCCACTGTGGGAAGTGACACTTCTACTAGACAAGGTTGCTCAAGACCCCATCCAAACTGGGGTTGACCACTTCCAGCCATTAGGCATCCACAGCTTCTCTGGGAAACCTGCTTCGGTGCCTCACCATCCTTACAGTAAATAATTTCTGCCTAATACCTAATCTAAACCTACTCTCTTTCAGCTTGAAGCCATTCTCCCTTATCCTTCTAAAAAGACCCTCTCCAGCTTTCCTGTAGGGGTCCTTTAGGGTCTCTGGAGAGGCTTGTCTTCTCCTGGATGATCAGCCCCAACTCTCCCAGCCTGTCTTCACAGGACAGGTACTCCAGCCCTCTAATCATCTTTGTGGCCTTCTCTGGACACATTCCAAGAAATCCACGTCTTTCTTGTGTTGGATGAATTTTAGTGTTACCCAGATAAAATGGGAATGCAAGAAAAATTATAGTTTTCTAATAATATGCCTAGAAAATCTGACATATCAAAAATGCTGACCAGGAGAGATTCTGAAAACCAGCAGGAAAGATTAATAGATAGTTTTAGAGAAAATGTCTTAGTCATAATATGACTAAGAATCAACTCAGACTTAAACATAATTAGTTTAATTGTGTAGGGAAAAAAAAAAGGGAGTTCTAGAATTTATTTTGCACTTTCACAATTCATTAAAAAGCTCAACTTGGTTGAAAAGATGAACAGCAGAATTACAGCGCTGTTCAGATTTTTATAATTTTGGCTTCATAATACGAGGGAAGTGTGTGAGTGTGTGAATCAGCACATACAGGTAGCCAAGGCAACTACCAAGCCAGAGCTAAAACGTGAGGAGTAGATTTATTTCATTACCTAGCTAATAACGCTGGGCAGCAATGGGGACACATGGGGACAGAGGCTCCATCAGGCTAAGTTCATCCTAGCAGCAAGCAGTGGGGAGAGGGAGGTCTTGCTGCCTGCCCAAGTAACAGAAGGCTTCCACATGTCTGTGAGAATGTGTTATCTCTCTACAAGAATTCTGCTTCTCAAAACAAGCAGAGGATAAACCACATTAAGCATAAAAAATGGAGTTTTCCCACGCCGACATTTTTATTTATAGCATTTTTTAGCATTCCCAGCTGCCAGGTCACTTTGAGTGAAACTATTCCCTTCTCCTCACCAAATCTTTCAGTTTTAACCCTTTTCTCCCAGAAATGAGGTTGAACACCACAAAGCATTTGGATTTTCTGGTTTTATGTTTAGAATTGTATTTGGATTTAACACTTCTGAATTTTGAATTTAGCACTTCTAATAGATTAATAAATGACACAGTCTTGAGTTGATCTTTTCAGATCTATCCATAAGCTTTAGGAGTGTTCCCCCTGCTCCTGTTCTGAGCTGCTTTGGGCAAAGATTTGTTATTGGAGGACCAGTTTGTGATCTGTGAAACTTGAAGCAACCAGAGCAACATCAACTTCATCTTTACCTTTTTCCTTAGAGCTTAAAATTCACATCCAGAAGTGAAAGTTCTATTGTCACTCTGCAAGTCTCAGTTAAAATGTCACAAGGCCATTTAGTGGTGGAGACCTCATTTCCTAATATCTGGATCCTCCTAGGGAAGTTAGGTTTTCACTCACCCACAGAAATAAATGACCAAACTGTTTTTTTGCGTTTAGGATGGGTAGAAAGAGATCTAAGATCTACACATTTATCCTGTGCATATAAGTGTTCTTGTTACAGTTACAAATATCAAAATGTTCTTAGAGTTATAATTTTAGTGTGTGTTTGGGGAAATAACTGTAAATCCCTTACAGTAGTGTATAGATGAAGACATATCAAAAAAGACAGCATTATATACAAGAGGAAAATTATTCAGGACACCATCAACACACAAAAGTGAGCAAGACGAGGCTATTTACATTCTGAAATCAAGCGTAAGGTTTTTATTCAGTAGCTTCCAACCCATCTCTTGAATTGAATTACTCAACAATATTGTGGGTTGCCATTTATTCTGTCTCCTTTCTTTTTTAATTCTCTATTGAGAACAGAAAAGAACTATGGAATAGTTATTTTCATGACACTGAACAGTTGATTTTTGTTACTTTTTCTACTATATTGACCACTATAGCAATATATAAATAAAAATACTCTCCTCTAGAAAAGCCAGAATTTAAGAAAACAGTAAAACCCTTGTTCAAATGAATGATGAAAATGTCCTTTTTGTCTGGAGATTTTAATGGTAAATCTTCTTTCTCTTCTTCTTTCTCTGCTCTTTGACATTTAGCTGCTAAATTCAATAGCTTTCATTAGGAAGAAGGTACTATTTCTGAAGAAGAATGTGACTCTTACCTTCCTTTTGCCTTAAATTTGGCACTGGCATTATTTATACTTTTATCCAATAAAGAGAAGCTTTCTGGAAAGTGATTCATGTTCTGTCTGTTTAAAGAATGCAGTGGCATATACTCCCCTCAAAGGGAAAAAAAAGGAGGATTTTTAGGCTTTTTTATGTCATGTCTCTCCTCTTTATATCATTTTAATGGTTCCTTCAGTTTTCATGAAATGGAGGCTTTATTGACTAGTCAGACTAAAAAACAGTGCTAAATATTATATATGAGCTAATAAGTTGATTGTTATTTTGCCAACTAGATGTTTGAAAAATATGAAACTCCCCATTGTGATCATCTAAGGAGAAAACTCACTTAGTGTCTGAACAATCTATAGCAATGCTACATTTTGGTTTTGTTTGCATTTATTACCAGAAGAGAACTGAAGAAGTACAAAAAAAAATTCGAGGAGAAAAACCAATATTTTAGAAAATTAATTATTGGTTTAATTTAAATAATAGTTAATTCCTTCCATGTTGGGGGTTTATTTTAGATGGACCTTCCTCCTCCAAAATAAACAGTGGGTTGCAGAGGCAAAATCCATTCTTACTTCATATATATACACATGGTATAGCAAGAATTAATATTGGCTGTTTGCCTGCTGTTTTTCTTTTCCAAAAACGCTCCTTAAACTTGCTAGTTCCTTGCAAATAGCAAGGAAATAACAGAAGCCTCCAGACACACAACATGCTAAGCTAATTCTAACCCATGAGCTACCATATTTTTAGAGTAACAACTTAAGTAGTCCTTAGGACAGCAAAGCAAGGGAAAGATTTTCCAGCTAAGGAGAGGAAACTCATGCTAAAAGGCTAAAGGCTGCTTCTCTAAATGAACTTATTTGCAGATGGAACTTTGGTGTTCCTTGTGTGCAGAAAATTTTTTTTAAGATCTCAGTGGAAGAGTTAACAAATGCAGGGTTCCAGTGTTAATGAAGCTGAGCATTTAGTTTATGTCTCCAGAATCAGACTACCAGTCAACAAGAACAATTTTTTTTCAAGTTGGACCATTAAGAGAAATATTTCCTTTTTAGGGAGTTAAAATGCACAGCATCAAGTTTTGTATACAACCAAGTTGATTAATCTTTTCTTCAAAGAAAACTGCAGGGATTATGTAATCGTGTGACTGCAGATGCCAGTGGCTCTAAGGAAAACATTAAATACTATAAACTCCTGATAAACCCACAGGAATAGTTGCTCTGCAGCAGAGACTGTGAGTTACATCAACTGAAAACAGGAAAACAGGAATTATCAATCAAAATCATTTCCTGAGCCAGAACATGCCTTATTCTGCTGAAGAAGGAAAAATCCCACCCTTTTGCATGAGAACAGGAATGGAGGGAAAGGCCAACGTACACATGAATCCTATGAATCCTATAAGGCTCTTTAGGAAGGATCAACTACACCAACTCCACTTCTCCAACCGAGGTCAGCTACAGCACATAACTCATGTTGAGTTCTGAGGATCTCTGAAAACAGAGACTCCACAAACTCACTGGGCAACATGTGCCAGTGCTTTGTCACCCTCACAGTGACAAAGTCATTCCTAATGTCCAGAGAGAGCCTCCTATGTCTCAGGTTTTGCACATTGCCTCTGGTCTCATCATTGAGCACCACTGAGCAGAGCCTGGCTCTGTCCCCTTTAACATTCCTTTCAAGTATTTCCATACATTGATGAGATCCTCCTGAGCCTTCTCTTTTTCAACAGTCCCATCTCTTGCAGCCTTTACTTACATGAGAGATGCTCCAAAACCTTGGTCATTTTTGGGCCTTAAAGCTTTCAAACTCCTAGGTTTTTTTCAAAGATGTATGCACAGATAATAGTGAAGGCCACTTTATAAAGCTTATTGTAAAAGGAGTAAGGTAAATTACAAATGCTTGCTTTTTCAAGAATCAAACTATATTTTCATTAAGTTTTAATGTATGGATAGACTTTGGGTGCTGTTAACCAGTCTTTTGTCGCTTGGAAAGCCAAAATAATTGAAGGGTAAAATTGGTGAGAGAATCTTTTTGTGTCTGGGAGGAAGTAAAGGAAAAATTATTAATTCATAAAGAAGGCAGGGCCCAGACTTAGCACCTTTGAAGCTCTTTCAAACTATTTCTTAGTTCCTTTTCAAGCAGTACTGAGTTTTGAAATGAGCTGTGAAGGGTTCATGTATGGAGATGTGTAAGACTCATATCAAGAGAAATGTTCACAGCTTCTTTAAAGGGCCTTGTAAAGCTGTGGTTCTTGCTCAATGTTTATTTAAAGGGGGCTTAAGGTATTGCTTTTTCCTGAGATGAGCACACAAGTAAAACACAACAATGTTCTCAGAAGGTTAAAAAACAAACTTTACTGGCAAACTTTAGAAGGTCAGGAAGTTGGCAAAATTTAAAGCAAACATTCAATCAAAATAAAACATTTCACAAAGCATTGACTTAGCAAACTCTAACCCATCCAACCTTAAGAAGAAATAAGGAGCAGAAAAAGACAGAAATAGAGAAAGAGAGAAGAGCAAGACACAGCTACTGCCTCTTGGATCCCAGCATGGATCATGGAAACAGTTCTGGATTGTAGAAAGTGAAGGATTTTTGGATGAAGTTTAACTAGATTTTTTTTGCAAATCGTATCTGTGCCACAAGAATGAACTAGAATGAATGTTTAGTAAAAGGTTCCAAAAATTCGACAGAAATTACTTTGCTCTTCAGAACACCTTGTTGCAGCACACTGAATTGCTAATGTAAAAGACGGCCCACAATGCACTCACACACGAAACTCATTCACAAAGAAACTAATTTTCTTTGTCATTCAGGGACAGACGATTTGAAGGTGGAAAACCCCATCTTTTCAAAAGAAGAATTGACCAGGTGGTGGATCATTTGTAGTAGCAGCTGCTTTGTGGCTAAAACTACACAAAGTGTTCAGATGAAGCTTGCAGGTTACAATTCAGTCAGTGCAGAAGCTGACTACACAGCATCTGGGCCAATGGTTGATTTCCTTCAATACTGGTGGTGTACATTTGGGGATATGGTTTGTTTTCTTTGCAAATGTTGACACTGTTAAACTACTGATCTAGGCATACTTAACATATTTATGTGTATGAGTAAATATGCACATGCACACATATACAATAGACACGTGCACACCAAACATGCTGCAGTGTTCATAAAGCCCTCTACTCTGCCTTTCCTCAAGTGTTTTGTCACAGAAAACTTGCTGCAGGAACTTTTGCTGGCACACGTGAAAAAAAAAATCGATGTTTCCTCAAAGAGATGTTTCTTTGTAAAATACATTAATGTAGTTAATTAGTACTGACCTTTTAGAATATTCATCATGCCACTGCTTTATTATCCTGAAAGTTCACTTTAAAGGAGGTGTAGCTGGTCCTGCAGGGAGAGGCTGAAAGAAAACACAGTTGGGTTTTAATTTTATGCTAAACTAACTGGTTTCTGCTGGATAGCCTTAATTTGCATCATCATTATACATACCATATTTATTTTGTGCTGCTGTAAACTTTCTTAGATTATATTATTCTTTAGATGGTTACTTTGGCAGAACACAAAAGTTGCTTTTACTGAAATTGTTTAGTAGTCATACTTTAGCATATTTTCATTCAAAACCAAATGTTTTCATCCAAATAAGCAAAGCGATAAAGAGTCTTCAAATACTATCACCTGTTTATTGAAGAATAATCATAAGGATTACTATTAAGGGTCCATTTAATACCTTATGTGAATAATTTCTTATGAATCTTCAGTCACTTCATGTAAGGATGCCTAAGGTGGTTGTTGTTGCTTACTTAAGTGCCCCTGTTTTCTGTTAATATTTTTCTGGATCTCTTCTGCTCAGGCTTCATCTGCTGTTTTAGAAAGAAACTCAAACATGATTATCTAATAGTAAACCTATCATAAAAAGAGCTGATGCAGGACATAGCCATGGATATTTTTGCATTCCCCTATTTACACTTACCCCATGAAAATGAAAAATCTTTGACAAACTGTTTCTATATCCAAGTTACAAACAAGAGGTGCAGACAAATGACTGAAAATCTACATGGATTCTTATATACATATTCTTCTTTTTCACAGTTTTCAGAGTGCTTCCCACTGCATTGGAGGCTTGCATGTTGCAAAATGCTAGTCTTGATTTCTGCAGTTTTCAAATTAATACTGCTGTATTTGGGCTATTCCGGTGCATCTTGCCTAACTAGCTGGTGGCACTGCTAAATTTTCCAGTTTACAAGTTACTGACTACCAAAGATAAGTTTAAGAGACAGTCACTCCAAAACAACAGCCATCTCAGCAGGGTTAATTCACGAGTTTGATATTTATGAGGTCATGTAGTGAAATAAACACATTTGTCTTGTTTTTCATATTAGTATCAAGTATATTTGATAATCTCCAAGCTACCATAAAAATTGCATCTGATTTTATAAATGTAAACAGAGTCAGTGAAATTTCTGCTCTGGCATTTTTACACAGGCTGGAAAAGGAATTATTCATAAGTCAAAAGGCTTGTAGTGGGCCACTCTAGTGCAGGAAGAGATAGAGCTCCCATGTTTCCCGTGTTTCCATCTCTACGTCAGCAGCAGGACAACCTTCCTTTGGCTGGGAGAGCTGTCTTAATCATCTCTCCAATAAGTCAAAGAGTTAAATAAGTGTGGGAATTGGGAAGAAGTGAATGCGTATATAACTCTAAGAGAGCACACAGAGAAATAGTCTATAAACCCAGTGTGTTTAAGTAGGAACAGATGCTCATTAAGGACATACGGTGGGAATGGAGGACAGCGGGATTCCTGAGACTGTATCTGGGAGCTGGATATACAGAGAAAGCTGTTAGATTGGGTGTTCACTCATATAACTTAAATATAGATTACTGCAAACATTTGCAACTGTTTTGTATTCTACTTTTCTATTTTTCTGTTTTCTATTCTATTTGCTTTAAAGTTTTGGGTTTTTTTAAATTTTATTTTATTCTGCCCTAACTAAGTTAAAGAAAATATTGAGGTGCATCAAAATGCTTCTCACTCATTTGGGGAAGAAGGAAGACTTGAACACAAAACCTGGACTGCTGGAGACACTTTTTATGATAACCTACCTCTGCAACAAGTTATTTTCAGGCTTCACACATAGGCATAACTTGTCTCAATCTGAAAATTAGCATATCAGAAGCCAGGAAAGGGACTTTCTCACTCAGAGATAGGTGAAATTTAGGAATGTTCTTTTAATGTGAAAGTAATAGAAAGTTCACATCAATGTCCCAAACTAGAAAGGCCCTTACAGTTTTTCATACTTGAAAACAGAAATAAAGCTTTTTACTACGTGTATTTTCAAAACTTACCACAGAGGGACCACACTTTGCCCCGAGTCTCTGTGTGCTGCTGTTCTGTTGTACAAAACCACTTCCACTGAACCACATGAAAGTAGAAGAGGGCAATTTGGGCAGAGCTAGGCAGGTAAATACAGGGATGCATGGAGATGGCCATATTTCCCTGAACTAGTTTGTTCTTCAGTGTGTGGTTTAGGTTCCAGCACCAGGTATCAAATGAAGCATAATTAAAACTCCTAACCTGATTTTGCCACTGCTGTTGTTTCTGCTGCCGCCATTCATACGGTCGAAGGATAATTAATCTCATTGACCGAATGAAAGTACTTTTTGGGAGGATGCAAATTCAATGCATCTTACTCAGCACTTAGTCTGTCATAAAGGTAAGCAATCTCTGACTGTATGTGGAGATTTTACACTTCCCATGGGCAGTAAAGAAGTGAATTTTTAACCAGTGTCATACTTCTTTCTGTACCTGATGATTAATGCGCGGGTTAAAACTTCATGCACACTTAATCATTCATAACCAAATATAACAGATTCTGTGCTGCTGAAAGCTTCAGCATTTATAATTAAATGACAATAGTGGAAAGAAACCAGCAAAATCTGGAACTAGACAGTTTGAAAGCTTAATAATAATGTTTAAATCTTCCTCCATATTGCACAGTGGTATTTAAGGGCATTTCTTGGTGGATTTTATAATGAGGGAGGGACAGCTCCTTCACAGCATTTTCTTGGGTATACTCTGTTTCCTTGACTAGAGATTAAAAAGAATGGGGCAGTGCAAGAGCTGCCTAAACATCTTTACAGAAATATATATTTCAAAGTTTGTTTGAAGCCATGAGCATGAATTTTCAGCATGTAAGTTTGAAGAAAATGCTCAGGAAGAAAGCTTGTTGGCTGTGAAGATTGTAAAGGGGAGGCAGTCTTGAGATTCTGCTTTCTCATCTAAGAACTCTCTTTTACTAAATTAGGGTGTTTGTTCATCAGAAATAAATTATTGCCAAAGTACAAGATAGTCTTATCAGTTCTTCCTTCACCTGTCTCACCTTAAAAGAGAAGGAAATTTAATCTCCCAGCATGTGAGATGGGGATTCAGACTCTGAAGGACTGGGTAGAAGTATGTACATGTTCTCAGGGCACAGCCTGAGTGCATGCTCGAAATAGAAAAAAGACAGTTCATGAATTTTGACTAAATTTAGATTAACCTGCTCTTTCTCATAAATTCAAGAATATAGACTCATTATTTTTAAAACTGTTCTTTCCTGTAACTTTTATGATTTAGCATAGCTCCTCAAAAGTTGTTTATCTTAGATAAAAATTACCTAAAACATATATATGTACTTAAGACAATTTGCCTATTGATATAAACTGTTTTCTGAGGATGTTTGGCATTATACTTTTAGTATTTTCATATAATCCAATAAAAGAAATAAATAAACCACCTTCTAAATTCATGCCTTTAAAAAGACTTTTTACTGTTTCACTCAGTCGGGAAGATGTCAAGCAGTAGTAGAAGGGAATAAATTACAAGATGTTTCCACCCTGCGGGGTTTTTTTTCCTTTTTTTTTTTTGTGCTCCCCCAAATCAGGTGTAATAGATGGATCAGTGGTCTAATTTATTAATTCCCTGAAGCCTGAAAGAGATATCTTAGGGCAAAAGAATGTGGAAGCTATCCAAAGCAATGCAGTATTCAATTATTTATTTGCCTCTGTCCTTAAAAACTGCTCCAGTTCCACATCTTCCCATTTCTCTTATATAATTAATGGGGGTATAAAATACAGCTCAGAGAAACTTGGCTGGATTTGAAAGCACAAGTACTTTTTGTTCACCATAGAAAGTACATAGGCATATGCACACCAGCTTCTGCTTGTTTGGTCAGCAAATACTTGACGTATGTCATGTGTTTCACTGTGTCCTGAAAGTGAAGACACCTCTTTCACCAAACACATTAGTTGTAAGTGAAATTTGCAGGAACACATCTGCAGAGATGTATAAAATATATACATAAATTTGCCACTGGGGGTATTTATAACATATTTTTAGGCTGAAAGTGTTATTTTAATTTAGTCACACTGAGATAAGACCTCAGAAGGTGACATATTCCTATCAGTTTAGTCACCATAGGCAATGTTTTGCAAAAGAAACAGAAACCTTCACTCCAAAATACAGAATGGATGATGGTATGTTCTTGGAAAGTAAAAGGTTTAGGTACATTCTTCTACCTGAAGAGTGTTGAACCCAGATCTTCCGTTTAAGGGGTAGACTCTAAGGTGAGAACCACCACTGCATTCATCAGGTGCTTCTTTGCTTCTCTTTCTTGAAAAAAAGTTAAGAAATCAACTGATTGCCTCAAATAAGATACGCAAAATCATTGTGTGTCATTCCAGAAATTCCAAGTTGTTCATCCCTCCACTTCATAAATCCCCACATAGATTCCAGATCCCATCTCTCTTCTGCTTTTGGATCTTTTTTAGCTTGTCATAATCAACAATCAATAGATGCCTTATTCCTAGACATGCTCTTTTTCTCACCAATAGGAAAGCCCAGATGGCAATAGATAGCTACAAACTCACACAACCCATGCTCTGAACCAACTTGGCACCAGACTTGTGAAATTAAAACTCTCAAAATTCAGTGGCTAGACTTCTGAAACCATGTATGTGCCAAAAATTATTTTAAATATCAGGCTTTGTACAGCTGAGGATACAAATATCACAAATATCAGCTGAGTATATCACTGTTTGATACCTGTAGAACTTTGGCTCCTAAAGACACAGGGGATTTTGAAAGACATTGACTTGTGCATCCATTCACAGCAGTAAATTGTAGATATTTTTTATATTATAATAAAAATAAGCCTGGTGTCAAGTAAGATTTAAAAAATATAGCAAATACTTATGGGGTTTTTTTTGTTTGGTTGGTTTTTGGGTTTTAGGTTTTTTTGTGGTTTTTTTAAAGCTGATGTGGAAGACCGATAAATGTGATAAAGAATATTTAGAACATTGTTATTAGATTAGTCAGAAGTGTCACATATATTATTACACATACTGAGTAAAAGTGTGTTGAGTGTGTGTTTATGAAATTAATTAACTGATTTGTAGACTAAGAGTTCTCCAAGAAATATAAAAGACTAAGTTATATAGTCGAACACAGAATGCACTTCACACTTGGATTCCCTGTGTAGTTTTAAGATAAGCAAAATGCAATAAATATATCATTTCACTACTGATGAAGTCTTTAGTTTCCAGAAATGGCCCATCTCCAGTAACTGAAAACCAACCAGTCCAGCTGGGGCCACTTGTATACACTGTTTGCCACTACAAATATTTTAAAATGCAGTGCATGCCTTTTTCTTCTATCGAGAAACCTGTGATATAATAAAATGTGCCATGGATAAATGCATCCTGTTTCAGAGCATCCCTCTCCCAGGCTTGCTAGACTGATCTGCATAACTCACAAGATTCTCTATAAGGAGACAAATGTTCTATTGAGGTCACAAGGACTACTGTCTCCTTAAAATTCAGGTCGTGTTTTACACTCTGATTTACTAATCTGAGCCTTTCAACAGGAGAAAATGGATGCAAAAATCATACTATTAAGTATGGTAAATATAGTAATTTATAGGATTCAGCCCTGGCAAGTTTCCTATACAGAGGTTACAAAATTAGTTATTTCTCTGTGTCTGGGGCTGATTTAGTACTAGAAACACCAAAGTAAATATAGTTTGCCCTTGAAAAGCACTATGGTTTAGGAATGTAAGGCAGTATCTTTATTTTGAAAACTGCATGAGCTCTGTGGATAACAGGTTTCTCAATTTGCACACATTAAGTAGATCTTTCATGTTGTTTTTAATGTTTAGTTTACAGTAACCCAGGTCATGATGTGTGACTCTGGAAGCAGAGTGAATGAAAGCACAACTTTTCCTTCCCTTTTGTGAGAAACGAAAGAGTGGGGAGGAGGGAAGTGTCTTAGCAGCTGTCATTGCCAAAGATTATTTAAAAGCTGTAAAAGCCTTCATTTGCCTTCAGGAGTTGTGACATATGGTCAGAAATGGTTTGAAGATTTATTGTCATCTTTGTTGGATGAGATTCAAAGTGTTCTTTAACAAGGATCTTGTCCCTCATCATCCTTGGAAAAATCCTTCAGAAATTGTAAAGCATACAGAAAGCAGACAGACCATCAGAGTTTTTAATGATTTTTTTTCTTTTTTTTTCAAGAAAGGCATTAAGCAGGGTATCCATATAAAAAAAAAGGAATTATTCATGGTAAAAGTGAACCTTATTTTTCACTTGCAATCCAGGTTTTTTTTTTTTTTAATGTGAGACCATTTCATTTCATGCATTAATGACAGATTGTTCCTTATGCAGTTAATTAAAATTTCAGGTTCAAACTGTGCACACTACATGTCACAAAACCATCCAGTTGTGATTTGAAGGCATAAAATTTCTCCATGCAATTACAGCTATCCATTTTGTCTGGACCTCCATCCCCCAATAGTTAGCAGATGTGGATTTCACATTTTGAAGGCATGATGAGACCTTTCTGCCCATAAAAGCCCATCAAAACTTGTGAGGCCAAGAAAGCAACGGGAAGGTACCAAATGACAGGCTGTCTGATCAAGCAGAGTAAAGGCTAATAGCAAAGGGAAGACAATTGCCTGAACACAGAAATACTTAGAACCAAAAATAGCCCCAATTGCAGGTCTGCAAATGGTAATGGACAAATCATCTCTAACTTAATTTTCCAGGCTGAAGGTACGTGGAGCAGTACTGTGCCTGCTCTCACTCCCACTGCCTGCTGCCCCTGTGGGGATTTAGAATAAAGCCCGACACAATGAATATTGAAAGGCACATTGATCTCAAGGTGTATGAGGTACCAGTGAGATATGGCAAAGGGCACCTTTCTCATCCCTCTCAAATTTTGCATAAGTCAGACTGATTTAAGCTTTAGCTGAATAAAATCCTCCAATCTTAGCAGGCTTGACAAGAATTTATTGTGTTCCAGCAGGAGAATAACATGGAAACATAATACTCCAATCATATTTTTAAAGGTAACTTCACAGTATAAAGTTATGGTGCTTGCATGGTAGAATTATAGTTACTTTCTGATTCAGTGTCCTTGGCTGTTTTCTGAATAACAATAATATATCACATAAGCGGGAAGTGACTGTTTACATATGTAAAACTTCTCACTGTCTCCTAAATCCAGAGTGCTGCCATGTTACTGCCCATGGTGGGAGGAGGTGAAAGGAAGCCTTTCATACTTTCATAAAGACTGTGAAGAGCATGAGGAAAGTGATCTGGTAGTAGTGACAGGCAGAGAAGCCAAGTAAATTCTTTTTCACCAGGGCTCCTTGGAGCATTTGGAAAAATGAAGATCAGTAAGGGGAAGACAGACTTGATCTGACTCTTGGATAAGGAGTTTTATCACTCCTTTGATTGTGTTGCTGTTATCAATGAAGTTTTCTTGCCCTTTTGGTAGGAGGGAAGGTATCTGACTAACTTCTTATGCTGTTTGCTGTGTTTCCATGTGGAGTGAAATCTCAGTCAGAATTACATAAAAATAAAAACTATTTCATCTCGACTTTTATGTTCTGGCATCTGTTTGACATCATAAGTTATGTCAAATCAGGTCTGGAAGAGGGGCCATCATACCTCCATATTCAGTTCTCTGCCTCAAGGTGTTGCTTCATACAACATGCCCATGGGTGCAGTGGCTGCCCTGTGCTACTCCTGACTCTGTTTTTTCCACACAAGCCACTGCAGAAAGGAAAATGGTCCATAATTGTCCTGCTTCGGGGTTCTTCCATGTTTTTTACGTGTTTTATTCTTTCTTCAAGTGCCCCAAACTTTCTACAGAGCTTCATTCTTCCTGGCAGGAGGTGTATTTTCCTGGCAGGAAGACCTTCCTAACCCTTAGGCTGTATTTTTTTAGTCTTGATTTGCATAAATTTGCAGAAACTCACCGATGTAGGGCTTCCCATCTGCTTGCACTATTATCACTGAGCAGTAGGAATAACACAAATGTTCAAAACAGAGCTGCCAGACCTGCCTGAGATGCTCTCCTCTCTCACACAGGGGCTGCTACAGTGCAGCAAGTTGAAACCAGACTTCCAGGCATGAACGCCACTCAGTACTGTGAAAAACTCCCCCTTCCAGCCCATCCAAGGGTTCAGGCTGACAAATGTGTTACTGGAGGAGTACAAATGCGGTGGGAATGCCACCACAGAGGAGAAGTCAAGCAGTATAGGTCCTCAAAGAGTGTGGTGCTACTCCTGAATGTGCTGGCAGGGAATTCCCTGCGGAGAGAGAGGCGTGGCTATGCCAAACACCTGGTTGGCAAGGCCACTGCTGCACCCTTGGAGAGGGCTGTCTTCCTAGAGCCCATCTCCAGGTCAGAACTGTGGGGTGGAAATTAGGAAGGAGTACATAGTAACAGAGATGTTTGCTGCAGAGTAAGAGGGGAACCAGCCTTGATAAGGAGCAAAATAAATCCTTTCCACACCTGCACCTTGAACAGCCGGGGTGAGCTATCCAAGGTGGCAGTGAGGCAGTCTGCGCTGCTGCTTTTCTTTGACATCAGAAAGATGAATCAATGCAGGCCCATGTATGGTGCCTCAGAAATTGCTCCAACAGGATATGCCTCACGGTTTCTGAGATGCAGAACTAAGCCCTAACAGTTTTCTGAATCACTTGGGATTTGTTCCTTATTAATGCTAATTTAAATTTTCTCAAGAACACTGGTAGCGAGTCTGTCACAGGCAGAAAGTCATCCTTTTTATTTTTAAGGATGGAAAGATTGTACTTGGAAGGAAATCTTAGTCCTTAGCATTTGATTTTTGCATGAATCACTCAGGTACCACTCCATGATTTAAATTAACCTTGTTGCTACAGTTACATAGATATTTGTGCTCTCTGATGGCTTTTAATTCCTAGTCTATCTTCAAACACCTGTTTTTGAACAAAAAGCCAAGGCATATATATGACATATACCAGCTCAAATCTTATACTGGGAATTTCTAATAACCTGTCCCATGGATACTTATTGTCTCATTAAGTAACTTATGAAAAGGAGTTTGAATTATCCACATTAAATGATAGCTAGGAGACCTGCATAATGAATTTATAAGTTTATCCTAATCAAATGCTGTTTTCCAGATGTAATTTCTTGACTGAGCCTTGGGCTAAGGACAGCTCAGTAGGGGTCTAATTATAGTGATGCTTCTAGTATGAGAAATAGTTGCTTTCCCTTATGGGAAAGTTTCTGTAGACTACTAGGTCAAGATAATGAAGCACTGTTTGCAAGTCTGGCAAACTGCAAGTAATAGCTGCTTTTCTTAGAGCTGATGTAGATGGTTTTGAGGAAGTTTGTGAAACACTGTGAAAAACTTGTCTTTGCTTCCAGAAAGTAATTCCAGTGAGTAGGACGAAGAGGCTACTGTACTTTATTTAATATACTGCATTAGGTATGTCAGCATGCATGAGAATAACAGATCATGTGGGTGAAGGAACTTATTGCTTCTAAAAGAAAATCAATATATAGCCATTAAAATAAAGCCTCTTTTCAGTATAATGGAGGACAACATTTTCAAAGAGCCTATAATATGCCTACAAAGAGCATGCACTCCAATAATAGGTGCTATAACTGATCTTGCCATTCATGCACCATAAAACCCTTTTGTCTCTTATATTTTGGGTTTATGCAGTGAGCTGCAGATCTGTAAATACAAACAAAAATGGAAAAAATTCTTTGTAGCCGTGCAAAAATAGTAATTCTATTCTATTGTTGTGCATACATTTTAAGAAATGAGCAGAATAATAGTTATACTCTGAATCTGTGGCATTAGGCATTTTGAAGAAAGCTAAATTATATGGCTTACAGAACATTAGGACAATCAGGCTTTTAACTTAGGCCTTAACTGCTGCACAGCTATTAGCACGTTGCATATCAAGGTCAGGGAAGATTTTCTCTTCTTTTTCTGGTGTGAAGACGTGGTCTCAGGAAGCGGATCTGTGTTTGAATCCTTAGGTATTGATTTGAGGCAGGGTTCTGCAATTATTTTGCATAGTTTTTGTTGCCACTGTATCCATTCTCTTTTAGTTTTAGTTTAGGGAATAGCTTAATATAGTGCTATCAGTAGATCATTTATTTCCCATTAAACACTGCCATAATTTGTGGAACAGAGTTTTAAGTTGATGAAAAAAAATACTGGTATGTGGTTTTCTAGCATCAGCTATAGTTGATTATAGGTTTTTTAAGAAATTAGGAAGTCAGTCAGAAATTATGAGAAAACAACATGATCTTCCCAATACGTAAAAAAAAACTGTCAGGGAATTTGTTTCTTACTATTAAATTATCTCTGATAGAATCTCTCATATTTTTTCTTACATCTCTTGTCATTGAGGACTATTTCTTAGAATAGGTTTTAGATAAGTTGTCTGACTAAATCCTTCAAATAGTTAGAGAATATTGGAGTAATATTGACTTTTGTCTAACAAAATATTGCAAAATTGGACCTTTGAGATATATGGGCTTCAGTTTCTTTTACCTCTTACTAGAGGGTATAAAGAGAAAAAAGCTGATAAAATACAGGGCCATTAGCAGCTTGGAATGAAGAGCTGCTTTCAGATCTCAATACATAACCTGAAATGAATATGAGAAGAAGAAATGTAAAAATAGGAAACCCCATAAATACAGTACGAGATATTTGATTATACTCCCAGAATTCCTGTTTTACCTTAGGAGTTCTGTGAATTGTCATTTTTCCTTCTGTTTTATAATCGATGTAAAATATGCTGGTAAGAAACAGACAAAAACCTCTTAAAAAGGAAAGTGGAAACATGGAAAATGAAGTCATGTACATTAGAGACAAGAATACAATAAAAAAAGACATGATCTTTGTTTTGGCGTTTTTGATAGTTTTCCTAGGACTTCACGGCAGAACTCTGAGATTTTCTTTTCTGCAAAGTTTAGACCATATGCAATTTTGAAGAATTGATGCAGCACACCCTTCACTGGATTTGAATGCCAGTAAGAGCAGTGGTGACTTGGCACTTGACAGTTTCGTTTAAAGAAATTTGAATGTAATAAGTTTATGTTTTTCTCCTCGGTGCCCAGGCATAACTGTGATGAGCTTTGGAGATACAGAATTTTGAAACAAACCCATTTTCTTTCAACAGTATGAAAAACAAACTGATGTGTAGGTCTGTAGAGTACAGGCAAGGTATGAGTAACTCTGTCAGATTTACTCTTTCAGCATTCAGCAGACTACTTAAGGAAAGATATTAATTCATTTTTAATGTTAGGAAAATACTGTCATTAAAAAGTAGATAACATAAAATGCCAGAAATGCTTTTAACATTACACGAAGTGCACTACTTGCCTAAATAGCTTGCTACTTTTGGAGATCTAGATATGCTGAGGTATTAAATATTAAAATAGAGGTTGCTTTTTAAAATGCAGTGTTTCTTATCAGAAAAACAGTTTGAACAAGCACTGCTGTTGTATAATGCATGATGTTGCTAATAAGAGAGTCTTGGAAAATAATTTTTCATGCTGTAAGAGTGACTAGTGTTCTGAATAAGAAAGATTCTTTCTCTGGTCATGTTCTCTTAACATATATATATAACAGTGCTTTCAAGCTGCATGCAATTATAAATTTACAACACAGTCTGAGTCACACGAGGTCCATTCTGGGCTTTTATCCTATTTTTGTTTATCTACTGGTTATCAGCTCTGTTATCCGGCTATACATAACCTTGATTGGAAAGTCATCCTCAATGAGTCGTTATCAGCACTTCACTGATGGTTTGTATGAATGTGTTGGAGGGGTTCTGCAGCGTCTGTACTATGTCTGGCGTTATTTAATATTCATGCTATTGATTTGGATGAGACAATAGGAGCGATACTTACTCAATTCTGCAATGATACTAACCTGCACGCAGTTGAACCTTCAACATCAAAGGAAAAGGATCTGAAATGGTTGTGGAAATTATAGGGAAGAAAATATAGGGAATATAAATGAAAAAGGGTAATCTAGAAATAAGAGCAGTGTAAGTACAGACTAGGGAAAGGTTGATTATGCAATATTTTAAAGAAAATATTTTTTTTATTAAAAAATTAGGAAAAATCAAAAATGGCATGATACTGCCAAAAAACTCCCAAAGTATATAGTGAGATAGATGGACAGAAGCACTTTGGGAAAGATAAATGCATATAAATATATGTACACAAACATATATATAGCCCTTGTGCTCTGAGGCAGGGGCATTTTGTCCAGATTGAACACAACCAATGTAGAGCAATTGCAGATAGTGTATTGCTCTTATGCAGAGCAATAAGAATTATGACATCTTTGAGAAAAGGTGAAGGAAACTTAAATTTCTCAGTTAAGAGAACGTCTTGGAATATAAAAAAAGTATTTTAGAAATTAAAATAAATTCTCAAAATTTATGAAAACAAAATTAAAAAGGCATTCATAACCACAAATCTTCTAATACTAGGGCAACTGAAGCATTGGAGTAATAATTCATTAGCAGATTAGACAAAAATCTTTCAGTGAAGGCACAGACACTGAGAAATGGGAGATAAATGAGCGTGGTGTATTTGGTTCTGAGAGATAATTCATTGTCACAAAGAGCACTTCTTGTCCGCCCCAGATGCCATTCTTCTTCTTGCAAAAGACAGTAAGCCACAGCCTAACTTCAGGATGGACTTGGAATTGATTAGAGTGCCCAAAACTTTGACCTCATGAATCAGTGATATTTAAACTTTACTGTGATTGTTTCATGGTAGAAGTATGTGTTAGAAAGAACTAAGCAGTGTAGCTGTGTGGGCTTTTAGGGTGTGACTTTGAATTTGTATTCAAATGGAGAGACGAACACACTTTTTATCTATTCACATATGCTTTTAAGCAAATTCCCAAGGCATTGGAAAACTTTCAGACAAAATAATAAGGCTTGTGAAGCAGATGGGAATAATGTATTTCTTACTGTGAAAGCCTATGTGAAAGATTTTTTTCTTTATTTTTGTGGTTTGGTTTGTCTTAGTGGCAGCACAGTGAAATGGCTTGAGAACAAGTACAATAACATTTTCACTCTGCATTAACCTATAAAGGATCACTATTATAGAAAAGTGAGAGGCTTCAAATAGGCCATATGATAACATGGAGCTAAATGACTTGGGAGGAAGGACATCAGAGCAAAAGGATCTGAATTTTTTTTTTGCCCTTGACTTGTCACTGACTTTGGGCAAAATTTTTTGCCTAGGCAATTTCTTTAAAAAGTACTGCAATGAGTGCATTTCACTGGATGTTCGAAAACATGACCACCCTTGTTCCACTGGGTACTTAAGGGAATTATTATTATTTAATAACAAAAACAATGTAAGGCAGAAAATGAAAGGTTATAAGGTCCATATACACAGTACACATGTATTCTGGTTAAACATGAGGTCTTGCAGTGAAAGATTAGTACTATTCAGCTAGAATCTGGTTTTTGCTTGTTCCCTTTAAAATATTAATATTCACTTGCAGTGTTATGCACAGCAACAACAATAAAAAGGAATTGAATAAGAATTTTTTGTAATACTGACTCTTGTAGTCTGCATCTATTTCTTCTGTAATCCAAGTCCAGTTATCTTTCATCTCTTCTAGTATTATATAACTCTTTTTCAATATGTACTTCAATTGACATGCAAACTTAATGCTTTAACTGCTAACATTGAACATTGTGTGATAGCTCAAAGAAGGCAGACCTATTATCCCCAGACCATTTTATGTATACAGATTTACATTTACATTTTGCATGCATCAGACATATTGATGTGGTAGTTTTTTAATGTTTTGGTTTTAAAGTCTGTAATTCAAAGTAAATATAAACTTTCCAGAAACCCATTATTTGCAAGCACTGTAAGGGAAAATTTGCCTGCACATGACAGGGATTAAATCCCTTGAGATAATTTTTGGGTAACAAAGTTCCCTCAGTAGAAAATTCAGGTAGAAAAGCTTTTCTGAATTATGTCAGTAGACTAATGCTTCCAACCTAATCAGTTTTACTCACTTGGGAGCCTGTTGTGAGTCACAGTCAGGATTTTCGGATAGGACAACATGTAGGACATTCTAGGAATCAAAGATATTCTAGATTCTGGTGCATTCTTGACCAGTACCGTAAGCGTAAAGCATTAGAATTAACTATTCAAGAGAATATTAAAGCTTGTAAGATTATATTAACCTTCTGTGAAAAGAATTCTAATTGGATCTGAACTATAATAAAAAAATATATAAATATTTTGGCTTTTATATAGCACATAGCATTTAGAGGGGAGAGAAGGAATTCCAGAAGAATAAATTGCAATAATTCAGTCTGTTTTCATTTGTTTCTTTCCAAAAATTAGTAATGTTGTCTCATGGGATGGGGAGGAATGGAAAGCCCGAGATCTTTAGTAACACTTGATTGAATATTTACTACAGCTAGTACAGCAGCACAGGGAGGTATAATATCTTACCTAGTCCAGTTTTCTGCTGCACCTTAAGTCTGCTCACGATTTTTCATGAAGAAGACAGGGGCTGACCTGCAAGTTCAATTTCAACCTTCAACTAACCTTTTTGATTTGAATGAAAAAACAGTGACTGAGGAAAACTGAACTTGGCCACACTGAGATATTGTGGAGTTGTGTGTTCTCTAAGCAGGTCCATTGACACTGCATTCAGTAGAACTGTATCAAAGAAGTAATGAAGCAGTAAGGTTTTCAGATCATACTCAGGCTAAAGTCTTCAAAAATTGACAGATTTCTTAGGGGAAAATATGTCTTTTTCTACATTTTGATACTGCTTTCAAATTTTGGATGATACTGGTACAAGGTTTTTGTACAACAGGCTCAGTGTTTCAGCCATTTATAATTCAAATTGCTCTCAAACTGCTTAATATATAATAAAATTTCTCTCAAGATTAATGTTTACTTTCTGTGATAGCCACATACAATATATAGACTGTTTCAGCTTGATCAAGTGCCAGTTATTTGGACAGTCTTGTATCTTGCAGTCATCATTAATAACTTTGCACCATAATTTAAGCAACTATAATTTTAGTGTCCAAGCTTGAACTCCCAGCTTCCCTTTACAGTCAAGGAAGAGGTATTTCTAGAGAGTAATTAATCTCACCCTGAAATAGGTATCTGCTGGGGTCAAACAAATTTTCTACAGGCAAAGTCTGGTTTTCTTCATTGTTTATGTATCCAAACACTCAAATGTGGACATCTAAATTTTAGATGTCTGAAATGAGAGGAGATAAAACTTACCCCTTTAGACAATTTGTACTGCACAGAGAAAAATATTTATTTATTTATTTAACAGAAAAGTCTTACCTGGAATTTCAACTGTTTTTCTTGGTGAACTCCATTACTCATTGGATGAATTTCTGATGAGATCATACCTTGTACTGAGAACAGCCCGCAGTATTCAACAGCTGAGAAACTCTCTGATTTTCTGCTCTGAAGTATTGGAAGTCACTTATTCCCAAGATGATATTGTATGCTTGTGTTGCTGAAAATTATACAGACATTTTTCATGGCCAATTTCCAAAGATGAGAAAGTCATATTTTGTTTTGCATCAACAAAGGAAGTAGGATTTGATTTTCTGCTCTTTCAATTGGTAGTCATTTACATGCGTGCCAAATGCAACTTTAGCAAGTCAAAATAGTTGGCTTTATGCTGCTCAGATCTGTCAAATCTTACGTGATGAACATGAGAGTCCTGCCCTTCTGTTTTGATTATTTTCTTGTGTTTCTTTACCACTACACTACTATTGCCATGTGGTGCCATGGTCTCTCTCCTACTCCATGGGTCCCTGCTCAAATGCTGCACTTCCTGGTTGGGGATCTACTGACCAGCTACATGTACAGTATAGTCAATAAAGAAATAAATGTTTATAAAGTACCATACTGCTGCCAGAGCATTTCTTGTCACCTTGTTCTACTTCAAGGGACTGACAAAAAGGCATTTTCCCTGTTTAGAGCCCCGTGTGCAGTCATGTAGATGTTGTGATAACATATAGAACATGAATAATTTGCTATAATATTGTAAGAGAAAGCTAAGAAAAGTGTACATTTGTCTTTACTGCAGAGATGAAAATGGCAACTAAAGATATAACAAAGACTCTAGTGACTTAGATCCAAACAATTTTCTGAGATTTTATGGCAATACAGATATAAAACAAATATGAAACAAAAGTCTTTGATTCTCTGTGAAACAGCACATTCAGGATGTTTTCTCATATCAAGTTAGCAGTATGAGGCTAAAAGAGGCAATGAGATATACGAAAAAAGCAAAAAGAAATTGGTAAAGGAAAGAGAAACTGAGAAAAACTTTGCTCAATGCAAAGCAAAACTACTGCATAATGAACCAAGAGCCAAAAGCAAAACTCAAAAAGAGTTTAAAAGAGAAATCAGGGAAGCCACTGCCTATCCCTTTCAAGGGTTGAAATCTACCCACAAGAAACAGTTCTTTTCTTCTGTGCATGAAAAAGAAATAAATGAGATGTTCAAATAATGGAAGAATCTGCATATTCATCACTTATATGGGAAATGAAATTTGCTATGCAGTCATGATAAGACCTGCATTTCAGTAGCATTGATAAGCGAATGTCAAAATATACATTTTTAGGAGACAATCTGGTTACTTTGGCAACTCAAGCAGTATTAGTCACATCTGATAAAGCATCCTTCTTTCATTACCACCTGTGGCCTTTGTCACTCTGTTTCCTAGTAACATCAAGTTGTTTTGATAAAAAGTAATTAACATATTCAGTTGTAACAAGACTGTACATAAATTTGATCGTTCTTTATTTTTTCATTTCAAGGCAGCATAATAAAATTGAAAAGTAAACTTTGTTTTCTTTTTTCCTAACCAAGCTGAGCGAATTGCACTAACTTCCTGAAGCATCTATATATTGAAGCCCATTAAAATAATATAATTAGGTTTAAAAATGCTAGTTAGGATTTCTGCTTTAGATCAGGGGATATTTGATTAACAAAGAGAAAAAATAGCCTTGAGTTATAATGAAATAAGAAATTATTATTTTGCATCTTTGAGAAAATTGCAACAATTCAGAGACGAAGAAAATATTTTAAACTCCTTTCAAAATGAAATTTTGAATGATTTATGCTGTAAATTGTTTGATATTTTTAACCTCTTTTTAAAGTCTTCATAGTCCTAGATCATGAAAAATACTGACTTTTAAAAACATTTATACAAGAAATACTGTTAGATTCAGATGATTAGTTCTTTTGACACACAGAAAAAAAAAATACACATTTCTGTGCATATATGCATGTGCTAGAGACTCTGTTTCAAGATGTAAGGTTCTTTTCTTGCTGGTGAAAAAGTCAAGCCAGAGAAACTATATCTCTGGTGGCAGCAGCAATTCCCTGAATTTAATTACTGATGGCTTCAATGTATTACAGAATTGCAGAATGGCTGAGGTTGGACAGAGTGTCTAAAGACCATCTAGTCCAATGTCTCTGCTTCAAAACAGAGTCAACAAGAGCGAGTTGCCAAGGATGAAGTCCAGCTGGGCTTTGGATAATGTCAAGGTTGGAGTCTCCACAACCTCTCTGGGAAATTTCTTCTGATCAGCCTTTTGGTAGAATTTTTTTCTACTATTTAAATAAAATGTATTAGTTTGTGTTCTTTGCCTCTTGTTCTACAATAGGATGCTGCTGAGAAGTGTTTGGCTCAGTGTTCTTTACTCCCATCAAATCCACAGTGAGTTCACCCTGAATCTTCCTTCTCCTATTAAACATTTGTGGGTCCCTCAGCCTCTCCTCATATAACAGATGTTCCAATCCCTTAATCATCTTTGTGAGCATTTGCTGTACTCCCTCTTGTGTTTCCATGTTCCTCTTGTACTGGATAATCAGAACTCAAGACAGCACTCTAGGTGTGGACTCACCAGGGCTGAGCAGAGGGCAAAGTCATTTTCCCTCAGCTTGCTGGCAACACTCATGATAATGCCCGTGGAAGCTGTTGTTTTTTTGCTTTTTTTGCTGCAATGGCACACTGCTGGTTCTTACTCGACTTCTTGTCTGTCAGGTGCTTGTCTGAAAAGCTTCTGGCCAGTCAGCCCCAGTCCATACTGATGCATGGGGTTACTCCTTCCCATAGACAGGGCTTTACTTCCCTTTGATGGACTTCATGAGGTTCCTGTTAGTCCATTTCTTGATCCTGTTGAAGTCCCTCTGGATGGCAGCACAACCATCTGGTGTACCAGATATTTCTCTTTGCTTCGTATAATCTGCAAATTTCCTAAGGGTGCACTCTGTCCCATCCAGGTCATGTCTTTGCTGAAGTCAAGATAAAATTCATCACTGTTCTTCCTCCATTTAGAGTTCTAGTCCTTTCACTGTAGAAAATTGCTAGTTTGATCAAGCATGGTTTCCCCTCCATAAATCTATGCTGACTATACCCAGTCACATTCTTGCTCTTTCTATGTTTAGAAGAGGCTTTCAAGAAGGTTTGCTTTATCACCTGTCCAGATAGTGGGGTGAGATTGGCAGTTCCCTGGTTCCTCCTTCTTCCACTTCTTGAAGATAGGAATGATATTTTCTTTCTTCAACACCTCAATGACCCCTCCCCACCCCCCCCAGCCCCGTATTTTCCTAACCTTAAAAAGATATTTGAGAGAGGTGTTGAATGGTGGGAGCCATCTCCCTCTGCACTCATGGCTGCATCTCATCCAGATAGAGATTATCTCTGTCCATTCAGTTTAAATGTTCCTTGGCTTGCTCTTCCTCCACCAACCTTTAATATTCTTTGTTCCAATAAGTCTCAGAGAAGGGATTAATGAAGTCTGGTCTTGCCAAGATCACCTTGTCAAGGTCAGAAATGTGTTGAACACCTCAGCCTTTGCCATGTCCTGTGTCACAAAATACCCATTCCCATTTGGCAGTGGGCCCACACTTTTTCACTTGCTGTTGATAAACCTCTAGAAGTCCTTGTGGCCTTTCCTGCATGCTTTCAGATTCAGCTTCAGATGGGGTGTTGACTTTCCCAGAAAAACATGCCTTTACTTGAAAACAGCTAAATCTTTAGAAGAAAAATTATGCAAAACATGTTAGCGTATATGTGGGTGTATATTTACATGTATTAGTGTATGCATATACACATGAGCCTGTATATATTTCTGTTGGTAAATTCTAGTGACTATTAAATATTGAAATACATTTTGTTTAATTCCATAGATATCACAGATTTCAGGAGCCTAAAAGAGATCCTAAAAATTAGTGCAGATAAAAGAACTGAGATTTGACTAGCCGCCAGATTTCTCGTGTAGCAAGAACTACTCTACGTCCTTGAAATGTGGCCTTCCTGCTCTAGAAAAATAGGTGTCATGGAGGGATTGATCCATAGAATTAATTTGAAATTTAGATAGGCATAATTCAATTTGTAATGTGGAAACAGCAACTCAACAACTAATTAGTCAACACCTTATACGTTAGGCACTATATTCATGGAACACACAAAATAAAGAGTTTATATCCCTACAAGAGTGTGGTTTTGTACTCTAGTGTATTAGAGTGTTTCCAATATATATCCCACTGATTATAATCCAGTAGCAAAAGTAAACAGGGCAGAGTTGAGAAAAAATATTTTTCTTTTGCATTTTCGAATATATTAAGTATTTCCAGTTTGCCATTGTTATGTTTTGAGAAATGTGAGAAAATCTGAATATGTTTATTCATAAAATAAAGCACTCTATTAAAACATTATCAAAATACTTGCCATTTTATGATGGTGCATAATTTTTTTTTTAAAGCTATCATATACATTTGTTTTTCCTTTTTTTTTTTAAAGTCCTGCACATTGTGATCATGGCGTCTTCTGATCAATGTCTTTTATGAAGACTCTGTGATTTTATTTAAGTGTTCAGAAATTTTTCAGTACATTCGTACTGAGAATCAACATTTTCTGGACACTGATATTGATGCTGGCATTTTTTGGTCTGCAATTGAGCTCTCAAAGACTGCAAAATAATGAAAAACAAAGAAACCTGTGAATGTTCTGCATGAAATTTAGTTTTATGTTAAGTTCTCTGTACAATGGCATGGGGTAGAATAAGAGTTCTTTTTGATACTGCAATTGAATAATGTTCATTGTTAAATATAATTTATTGCTACACTTGCATGATAAAATAGTTTCCAGAAATCTTATTATGAATTTCAGTGTCTTTGGGCTACGTTTTCTGATTACCCTGGGAAACAAAAGTCTCTGTATTTTTTGGAAGAATTAAAGGACACAGGTAATTTTATGTTATAGGAGCAAGGTAATTGATTGCTATTATCACTTTTATTTCATATTGTTAATAATTTGAAACATAATAGTATTTGTAATCATTATTAAGTTTCTTTAAAAAAAAAAAGGCAAAGCCAGAAACATTTTTTCTAACTAGATATTTCTCATTTTGATCTATTGTTGCAACTGAACTGCAAATAAGTGTAATGCAATTTTTGAATTGTGTAAAAATGTTACACATTATTTTCAGAAAAAGTAGTGCTGCAATTTTAATTTTTCACAAGCTATTTCCTTCACTCATAAAATATAATGTAAATTTCTAGTCAAAATTTCTTCAAAATAGAAATATTAAAATATCAAATCAATCATAAATCTTTCAGAACACAACAAAATATGTATTATGAACTTTCTGTAGCTCAGACTTGATTGTTGTAGCTCAAACTTTGAGAAAAGTATGAAGCCTTTGTGACAGAGAAAAAGAAAAAAATAATCAAATAAATTGTTCTTTAAAATTATTGCTAATCTATAGTGACATCATGGAGAATAATTCTGTTTATTCTTCAGGCCAAACAATTCAGTGCATTAATATTTGCATTTTGTATTCTGAATTAATTGAGTCATCATTAGGAAGGTAAATGGGAAAAACAATTTAAGATCTTGATCCTGGTAGCTTGTACTTTAAACTAGACTCTTGAAGCCTTTAAACTAGATTCTTTCCAGTCTAAGTCACTACAGGAAAGGTTGGTAAAAATTCAGAGTAATGTTGTAGTAGTGATAAACATGGGAACAACTTTTACACAGCAATTGAATCCAAAATTATGATGTTATTTTACATAGTAAAAATCACTGGTTCAAATATGACTGATATCAGCAGAGGTCCTTACTGTCTGTGGAAATATTGACTTTGGGACTGAAGCAGTTAGGAATGATTCAAGTGCACATTAGTATATGTTCCAAAAGACATATTTTTCTCATCTTGTCTAGAAGTGAGCACTATGCTTCAATTCATCTAATCTCTAATTTGTAGGTAGGAGAGACAGTCAGGAACTTCTAAAAGCAACTAAGTTATCTCTATTAACTACAGAGAAATGACAGTGGTGGATGAACATATATGTATAAATCTGATAGAAGAGAACCAAAAGATGCTCCCTTGGGTTTGTATGGCCAATTTTTTTTTTTGGGGGGGGTGGGGAACGACTACAGGGGTGGCTTCTGTGAGAAGCTGCCAGAAGCTTCCCCCATGTCTGGCAGATCCAATGCCAGCCGGACATATAATATGGTTATTATATAAGTTATAATTATGGTTCAGGACATATAATGGGAAGCAAAAATCAAACAAACTTGTTAACCTCAAGCCAACCAATCTCAGTATTGAAAAGATGTTTCACAGGGAATTTCATCCCTTTAGAGTAAGAGAAATTTGAAAAATATTTTTCCAACAAGCACAGTTTTGTGGCAATAAATTCAGGTACACTTTTAATTCAGAAAATGAGTTACTTTGATAAGATACCAACTGCAAGCTTCTCTTTCTAAAGAATAAGAAGATGGGAGAAGAATTGAATATGTATGTATTTGAGGGGGAATGTTATTAATATTCCGTAATTTAATATGCCAAAGTTAGTAATTCTTATGTTTAGCCATTTGAAAATTATAATTTCTACGTGTGTTCCTAGAGAGGGCTGATTAACTTACCTCATATGTTTGTAAGTCTTATTTAATTGAAAAGAATCCATTCAAATGTCACTCTGTGTTGAAGCAGAGATTTGATTTAAAAGCTATGTATACTAACAGTGTTCAGGTTTTCAGCAGTAAAAATACATTATGAAAAAGAAAATTTGTGCTTTGAAATGTTTTTCTTTCTCAGTAACAAGATTATTTTTTGGTTTGAATTTTGTTTAAATAAGTGAAAGTATCTCATGGACAATATTTACACAAGGAGAGCTGAAGACAGGGATGACATCAATATCGCAAGAAAACAGCTGAATATAGTTAATGCAGCAACATCACCTTGAGATTGGGAGGCTGTATTCAGGGGCAGCAGGGTATTAGGAAATCTGAACTGTGACTATAAGTAGTTTTTTTAGAAAGAATAAGGAGTCTGGTAGGTAAACAGATACTGAGCTTTATTCTCCTGTGTCCCTGGGAGTTGATGTAGTGGAACAGAGTATTCTGCTCAGATCGAGGAGAGATGACATGGCCATCATCAGTAAGATGAGATCCAGCTGACTCAAGAAATTTCCTTTGCAAATAAATCAGTCTTCCAGGCTAAGAAAATAATTTTGCAAACACTCTGTCGCTGCAAGAACATAATGCTCCTGCCTCATCTGTGGGTATGGTCAAACTCCTTGATGAGCAGTAAGCTCATTTATCTCTACTGACTGATAAACAGGGAGTACCAGCTTTAGGAGCAAAGAATGATTTTGGGTGCTCAAATTGGATGGGGCTTTGAGCAGCCTGTCTAGTGGAACGTGTCCCTTCCTAAGCTACGAGGTTGGTACAAGATGATCTTCAAGGTCTCTTCCAACCCAAACCACTCAATGATTCTATGAAGGAAAGAAGAAAGAAAAGATGAATAAGTTCTTGTTTAGAATTAAGTATATTATGGTTTTACTACTTCCTGGTTAGGTTCTGCTTTGGAATATTTCTCTGTACGCTTTTGAAAAACATGTCAGAGGAAAATCCACCAATAGCAAAAAAATTTGAATTGCAGTTGAGTGGTGCTAGAACACCAGTTCATGGCTAAATGACCTTCTTTTTTATTTAATTTTACTGTTTTTCTTTTTTTGGGATGGAGTTAGAAGGAACTGCCTTAATTTTATGCCTTAATGCTAGCAAAAAGTACTGTTAAAAACTAATAGGAATTGTATACTCTCCTGCTTGCATTTCCTCAGTTCCAGAGTAATGGGAGATGACAAATGGAAAAGGACTGTTTAGAAATGACCTTAAAAGGCTGAGGTGGTTATAGACCTGTTAGTTTGACTTCACTACTGGAAGAGAAGCTATAAAAATATATATAGTTATCATAGAGAATTATTCATATTTTGTTTACAGAAGATCACAGGAGGTGATTTGTATTTATAAAGGTGTCAGATATACTTGGTTTTCAATAAGAAAACTTCTCTCAGTCCTGTTCAGGCTTTCTAGGTGAGTAATAACAGTTTCGAGGATAGGAGACTAAAGATGGGAATAAATGGTCAGTTTCTCCAAAGGAGATGAAACTTTTGAAACTTGTACTCTTTAGCCTCTCTATGATTGAACAAAATAAAAAAAAAACATAAAAACAAAAAGATAGCAGAAGGCAGATAAAACTAAAGGGATTAAGTTGTGGATGCTTTCAAATGAAGGGAGATGAAATTAAAATAAACCTAATTAATCTATATTTTACTTATAGCATTATGTAGTAATACGAATGTCAGGACACAGTGATGGTTTATAGATTAGATATTACTTTTCAGGAAAGAGTTTATTAGAGAACAGTTATTAAATCTCACCTCTTAACAGCTGTTAAAAAGACAAAACCGATGGTATTTTTAAGAATGGCCAGTCAAAAAGAAGCTATCACTTCTTTCACTATACTAGTATCCAAACAAAAGTTTTGCCTTCATCTTGAACATTCAATTCTACTCATATCTAATTAAAAAAAAAAAAAAGGAAAAAACAAACAAAAAACCCCAAACAAAACAAACACAAAAGGCCAAAAAAACCCCAAAGATAAACAAACAAACAAAAAATCACACCCCAACAACACCAAAACCAAACCAACAAAAACAAAACAAAACAAAACAAAACAAAACAAAACAAAAAACAACACCAAAAAACATCCCTGAAACATCCCTAAAGATCTTGTAAATGTGCAAAGATACAGAGTATTCAACACTGAAAGGAAATGATTGATTCAGGTCAAAGGACGTGCTGGAAATCTCTGTAATATATGGAGAAAACAGTAGGGTCATTGTGGGTCAGCATGTTTTATTACAAGGAATAGTTGTTGACATTCAATTAAATCGTTGGGCATAAAGTTGAAAAGAAACACGAGTACATTTCTCACAGTTGGAAAAGTGTTGAAGAAAAGTGTTGCTGTACATTTCCCCTGCTCTTATACTTCTCTAGATATCTGCTATTTACTCTAATGGCCCAAGGCACTGAGGGTTAAGTAGCTCCTGGACTGGCTTCTGTCCATTTTTGCACTAGTCCTTCCAAAGCAGATTGGCTAAGTCTATTCTCAGCCCTGTGTGGTGTTCCTGTGGCCCTAGCACACAATTCTTATTTTGTGTCTTTGTGCATGCCTTGTGTTTGAAATAACATTCAGACTGCATTGTACACCTGCCAGAATAGGCTTTTCAGGTGTACTGTGCAGAATATGGGTTTCATGGCATCAGGTATGGAAAATAATTTTTCCCTCTACTCTGCAACCATAAGGGAGGCTGTGTCCACTTTTAGGATGCCCAGGGTAAAACAGACATTGTTGTGTTGGCATGCCATCTACCAGGGCCCTGAAGCCATTTTTGGAGCTGCTGCAGTTTCATGTTGTTGTTACACCCCAAGATGCATGAGCTTACTATTTGTCTTTGTTGAATTTCATAAAGTTTATGATGGCCTTTTCTCCATGTCTCTTTCTGAATGCTAGCTCTGACCTCGAGCAATCAGATGTTCCCCCACCTGTCATTTGTTCCTGTACTGGAGGTTTGTTCTGAACAATCATTCACACCACTCACAGAGATTCATTGATTCATTCAGTTGATTCATTGGCCTCAGACTCAGCTCTTGAGAAGCAGTAACCCAAACTGGTTGCCTGTTAGACTTTGAACTATTAGCCTTGATTCTAATTTGCACAGACAGTTTTTCATTCACCCTGCAATTCACACATTCAACCCATCTTTGTTCATTTTGCCTACAAGGAGACTTTTTTAGAAGCTCTACTAAAATAAAAACAAATGTCTTCCAGTGCTTCCTTCCCATCAGCTCCATGATCCACAGAGGCTGTTAACTCCTCACAGAAAGCAATCAGGTTGGTCAAGTTCAGTTTGCTCTTTGTAGATCTGTGATAGCTGTTCACAGTCAGTTGTTGTCCTTAATGTGCTTGGGAATGGATCCGTGGGGACTTGTTCCATAAACTTCACAAGGCTTTCATATTTTCAGATGAAATGCAAACCAAAGTAAAAATTCTCTTCTAAAAATTCTTCATTCATGCAGGTAACACTGCTACAGACTTATTCTAGTTTGCATTCATCTTTTTCTTTTTGTAAATGATGAATTATGCATAGAATATTCTTGATAAGGTTAAGTATTCTTTTTTTACAAAGTTCCAGTAATACTTTCCTTCAATTCTGCAAATACGTAATGTGACTCATTATATATGCATGTTGTAGCCTTCATTATGTTGGCCTTTTTCAGTTATCATCTCTTCCATGAATAAACCTATTTCTATCTCTTTTGCTATTCTTTGCAGTAACATTATTTCCTAGTTGTGTTACCTTTTTTCTTAATTTTATTATTCTTCAAGATTTACGTCTCACTCTGTGGTTTTCATAGCTTCCTGTCTTGTTTCTTGAAAACATTCTTTAGTGTATCTCTGCTTTTTTTTGTCAAAATCACTATTTAAAATATTCTTAAGGATCTTACGAGTAACTTCCATCCAGCAAAATATATTGCTTTCCTCTCTTGAACTAGTTTTGTCTCCATCTAAATTATTGTAGTAATAAATGTTAAGCATTTTTATAAAAACTAACAATTTTTAAAGTGTTATCATATCTAATGCTTCAGGAAGTCTGAGAAAATACATCCACATTTCCCAAAATATATTAATATTCTCTAAATAATTTATTTTCTACATATAAAGTCAGTCTGGCATCTGTTCTTAGCCCATACATATTATAAACCTTTTGCTTGGAAGCATTCTTTTAAAATATTATTTCTTTCAAAAATTACTCTAAAACATGCATTTTTTAACATTCATCCTCAAGCTATGCACATCATTATAAGTCTTTTCTCTTTCTTATAGGTTTTATGATGTCTAGTCATATGAGACACTCTGCAAGGTACTGATATTTCTTGCTAGACAAGTGACACCATCACAAAAAAACAAGGTAGAGAATTACAAAATTTCTTCCTGAAAAAAAAATTGGGATTAGATAGGAGAAATCAATAGGGCAGCTTGTCCTGCTGAGCACTGGCAAGAGGAGGCAAATCTGCTCACAGTCAACAGACAAGTCAGATCTGTTGAAAAGCTTGGCTTGTTTTCACTTACCTTGAAAGGCTGAGAACTACTGTAACTTCTTTGAACCTGCATGATGGATGAACCTATTTGTCAGACCCCAGAGGAGATTTAGGGGATGGAGGGAGTGTGTGTCAAGCTTTTCTTAGAGATGCCTACGAATGTAGCACAGTAGTGTGTTGTGGTTGTAGCTACACAGATGCTGGGTACAAACTGTGGCTCTACCCTAGACAGGACTGGTAAAATTGCCCTCACAGGGCAGGTAGGATCTCAGGGGTGAAAAGAGGTGCTGTATTGTGGATTTCACGTCTGTAGGGATGCCTGGGATATCTCACATCAACACCTTAAAAACAGCATCTTGATCCACACTTACCAAACTAGTACATTACTTGGCATCCCATGGGTATAGTAACAAAAAAACCGATGGTGCAGGTATACCAGCAATAGCATTTTGTCCTTAATTAATTCAGGGTGAGTTTCACCATTTAATTCAGAAGCTAAGACACATTATGATTTTGAAGAACTTACCTGGCTCACTTTTATTTTCTGGAATTATTAATCAAGAATAACAGGTAAATGATAATAAACAGAAAATGTGTTAGAGGATTGTCTTGACTACACTTCCCAGATGTCATTTTTACATAGAAAGAAATCCTTAAAAAAAAAAAAATCAAAACATTTCCTTGTGGCTTAAACAAGATTATCTTGCTAGCTTTTCTTACAAAATACCAGCTTATCATATTTACATTCAAACACTGTCCAGATCAGCGAAGTGGAAGTAAAAGTAACAGGGTTATTGGGTTCTTTTATAATTGTGTGAAAGGAGCAATCACGTCACTTTATGAACAGCAAGTTCTTAGGTCAGGGAGCATTCGGAGACAAGCCATAAAATAAAGAGCAATATAGTGAGGATTTCAGTAAAATAGTAGAATCAGCACTTCTTACTCTATTTAACTGGAAAAGGATGAGGCCTGCCTTGGGAGCTAATGCTTCTTAAGAGTACTTGGGCAGCAAGCCAAGAGGAAAATGCATTTCAGAAAGAAAAAGACAGACCAGTAGTCAGTAGGATAGGTAATCACGGCAAGCCACCCCAAAGAACCTAAATCCAGGATTTTAAATTGAGCATGAATGAGACTTTCAAGTCCTTGTGGCTGAAACTAGAAACCAGTAATGTATTTATCAGATTACTAGTGAAACAGAAGCTTGAATTTTAGAGATTCACTTACACTACAATGCAAAATTGAATTTATGTAAGTAACCTAACTGGTTAAATAGAAGTGTTTTTATAAAAATACTGGCTTTGATATTTAGTTACATCTGCATGGGCTTTGCAAGATGTAACAGGAAGGTATATTGCTTCAAAGATGTGTCCATTCCTCTACAATGCATGCAGAGTTCAGAAAATCTAATTTGTCAGTGTGTTCCTGCTTCATTTCATTATGTAGTTTCTTTATTTGGAATTTATTATAAAGAGCAATCCATTAAAATGGCCTAAGTGTAAATGCAGATTAATACCCCTTCGTCATTTTTGTCCTCAAGATGTTTTCAACTTTAATCCACGATTATAAATTCTTTCATAATAAGCAGCAAACATAAGTCTTTAGGCACTTTAGGGATTTCTTTTTTTCTCAAAAGTAACCTAATTTCCAAGTTCAAACACATATGAAGAGCTGTTGGAACAGAAATCTGTGTTCATGCTGATGAAAATCTTACTGTAGTAGCAGTAAGTGCTCTTATGCTACATAAATAGCAAAGGTAACACCTGAAAACTGCTGGTGTTAGAAAGAGTGATAATTGAGGAGCAAGATAATATTAGAATATTTATTTCCTTTTAAGAAATATTTATCATTGCTTTTGGCTCCCCAATAGTGTCAGACGTTCATTAACTTTAACATCAAGTCTAATTTTGGTTCTTACATGTTAGTAATTTTAAATAGATTATGTTTTGTTTGTCTTTATTCATATGCCTATAAGCATCGTATGCAAGAAGAAATCCAAGCATTTGCAGTCTAAATCCATCTCTGGATGCCTTGGATGTTGAAAAGCATTTTAAATTTCATACCTTTCTGTCCACTAACAGGTCCCCCTACTCTGTTGCTCATTTCTTGTTAGAAAGAGATTCTAATGTGATTATAGAAGTATATGTTTTGGCTGTTTTGATACAGAATATTTACCCCATCACTGAAAAGCTATGCATTTTTAAGATCAGACTTTTTAGGTATTCAGTTTGTATTAATTTATCTTAAAGCTACATTATTTTAGTCTATAACAAAGTTATATTAGTCCTTCAGTCTGCTACCAATAGTTCTGTTTCCAGAGACAGCTGCAGAAAAATCCTGAATGCTGCATGGTCTCCGAAGCACCATGTTACCTCCTTAATACCTCAAACTACATTGTATCTTCTGCACAGTCTCCCTGAGAGAACTGCATCTGGATTATACAGACTACGATGTAATTTCTCATTTGGAAGAGAGGAAAAGAAAAAGGAGCAACTGACATTGAAAATTTCACAGCATCTATAATTTTTCTTCTGCGTGAAGGTGCAGTTTTCCTTATCACTGAGAATGATCCCATAACCATAGCTGTCACAAAAATATAGAAATAAATAGGCATATCAGTCATCAGTTGGTCTTCAGAGTTGAGAGACTCACAATACTCTAAATTACTAGTGATATTTTTAAATGTTATTATCGAGTTCTGGTTTTAGAACTTGCCCTCCGTTTATTTAAATTCACATCTAAAGATAAAAAATAAAGCAAGCAGTTTCTTTATTAAATAACTTATTGTGGGTTCATTTTATTTTCTTATTATAGTAATTTTCATACTAAATTATATAATCTATTTTAGTATCCACCTTACTCAAGTCTAAACACTGGTCCTTTGATTTCACCCGTTTGTGTAAATCTGGCAGAAGCTAACACACAGCTGTATCAAATACATGTAGTAGATAGTGGGGAAACCATTAAATTTATTAAGGTTTTCTTTTAGGAATGGTGCAGGCATTGACTTTTTGTTTTTTCTACAAGTAGCCAAACAAAAAGGCTGAGCAAGTACCTAGAAATTTTCAAGTCAGGTACTGACTCTAATGTTAAAGTGGACAATTATCCTGGGATTTTTGTCCCTCTGTCCTCACTAAAAGAATACTGTATATTTTCTAGAGAAATATTCTGAAGGATTGACATGATTTTTAAGTGTGTTATCCTCATATTCACTTTTATTTGTCTCATGGCTTATAAAGACTAGAAAGACTTGAACTGTTCTTGATTTTGGGAAAAGTATCAAAAGCCTCTAATCCAGATCTTAATAGAGGTCTTAAGGGATAAATGTACTTATCTCTCCTGATTTGTATCATAAGTATGCTATAACCTTTCTGCTGAGATCAGCTGCTTTACAGGTTCATCTTTCAGTATCTCCCTAAGTAAACCGTTAATGAAGCAATTGATAATGAGAGACTGTATAAACAGTTGAATTTTGTACTTTTTTTGCTACCACTTCAGATTAGCTGTATATATTGTGCTGCTAAAACAACTGTGAAAAACAACAGGGTTTAACAACCCTTTTGACCCATTTTATTCAAAAGCAATATCAAAATGAGTTATGTGGTTTTATTGTTAATGTTTCTTTTGCTTTACAATTATTTTAAAGGATGTTCAGTAGGCACAGAAATAGCATGCAAAAATAGTTGTGTAAACAATATAAATTAGTTTCAGAGCAGTCTTTTGTATGCACCTGTAGGAGAAATAAAACAATACTTTGAGCATGAGAGAAAATTATAAGAATTGCCCATAAACACTTATTTAAACACAAGCGTGCATTTTCTAAAATTGTCTAAATATTTTCAAATCAGTAGACTTTTCTCCATAGGATTTCCTGTGTATTATAAACTCTGGTGCAGCACAAATGCTTGAATACTGTCATTATCTGTCTTACATAATATATTTTGTATATCTTACATGTCTTACATATGCCAAGTTATTCCAAAGAAGATAGTTTTAAGAGAGACTGATAGAGAACCAGCCTTTGGCATTAAATACCCTGCCTGGAATTCAACTCATGAAACTTTAGGCAATAAGCAGCCATTAAAGATTTCAGAAGTAATTTAGTTAATATAAAGAGATAGCTGATGACAAAGAAATAGAAATAGCATAAGTTCAAGGACTTCATCTTAAAGTGATCGTCAAGAATAGATTATTGTTGTAGGTGTTGACATTGACAATTAACAATGTTTGTACAGCTGAATATAGGCGAGATGTATCCAGAATGGATGAGTACCAGAAGAATTTGGATCAGGTTCCCTCAGGTAGAGGTAGAGAACTGAATGTCTCTTTCATCTGGATTAACTATCCAGTTGAATACTGACAAAGAAGCATCTCTTAAAGCACGTGTTCACTTCAGTCATTTAAGGAATGTAAGGGGAGGAATCCTGAGTTTGTGAGCCCCGCAGTGATTATCCCTGTGCCAGAAACCTGCCTGCTGGCATTGCTCAGAACCTGCAGTCTGAGTGTGCTCAGAATGGGAGGCTGTGTGGCTGGAAACACACCTGTGGTACTCCAGAGCCCTGGGGAAGTCATGTACTGCTGGTGTTAGGAAACACTGCTCTCTGGGTTTGGAGGAGCTTAGGTTTCAATTTAGGCATTTAGGAAAATGATACCTGAACGCCTATGTCCCATTTGGGATTTCTGTGTTAATGAACTAAATCTCTTCTAGCTCTTTCCTAAATCAAGTGGGCATAAAAAGTCTTTATTTGGCATATTATTTATTATTTATTTGGATGTGATCCTTACCATATCTTATTGCATTCCCAAAGGATGATGATAAGAGACTATGTTCTTTAGTCCCTATAAAAAAAAAAACCAAAAAAACTGCTTTTATTTTGGTTTATATTTTTTGTGGTTTTGTTTGTTTGGACTTTTTTCGGGGGGTGTTTTGTTTGGGCTTTTTGGTGGTTTTTTGTTGGTTTGTTTGTTTCTTGTTGGCTTTTTCTGTTGTTTTGGGGGTTTTAGGGGGGGGAGGGTGTTTGTTTTGTTGTTTTTGTTGTTGTTTTGGGGTTTTTTTTGTTTTGTTTTGTTTTGTTTTGTTTTTTTCTTAAGGAAGTATATCCAGAGACTGTGAGTCTATTTGAATACATCTTTAATAAAGAAATATGCAACGGGACAGCTCTTTGTTTTGACGACTAAAATGAACAATTGTGGTTTAGTCATTGAAATTGTGTTAATATACTTCCTACCCTGTAGATCTCTGTGTACTTTATGCAGTTACCTTTATGCTCTGAGTTCAGGAAACCTAATGGGCTAGTTTTGGACGGTGCACTTGAATTAGTCGCTCAAAGCTAGGAATATATCAGCTCAATGCTTCCAATTGCATCTCTTACTCTTCAGTCTTCAGTGATGGTTTTGGAGAAGGGTACTGGAAGGCTGGGAACCATCACTTAACACAGGTCCCCTGTCTGCACATTTGCAGAATATTGTAACAGCCTCATTAATGAACCATACTTTTACTTCCCTCAAATAATTTTACACTGAGTGTTCAGGAGGATAGCAATTCTCCAGCTAATCCTGATCTCTGACATTAATTTTGGTCTCTGTTGCCAAGCCAAGGACTATTTTTCTTGGCTACATTTTCTTTAGGCCTGGACCCTAGTAACCAATAACAGTAAAAAAATAAGTAAGTGAAGTAAGGGAAGGTGAGTGATAAAGAATAAAATAGCATACAGAAAACTAATATCTAGTGGAGCAGTTCAGATGTCAATATTTGATGCCATTATCTTCTCTCTCAGATCATTAAACAGCTGATGATACTGAAATGGAGCAAAGAACTGCTTTGACAGTATTTTGTCTGTAACTATTATGTTTCCCTTCCTAGACCATTTGCAGAAGCATGGGTGGAGTTCTTTCTTGCCCTAAGGAAAACTTCCTTTGCAATTTAATAAATAGCTGTTAAATGCCCAACGATTTTCAAACTTTCTGGATATTTATGGGCTGAGTCACTCTACTCAAAACTTTACAAATGTACAGACATTTGTATGAAAGACAGTTAGTGTTTTTTCCATCTTCTAGAGGAGACAAAGCAACAAATAAATATTGAATAAAGCATGTGAGTTATAACATTTGACTGGGAAATGTGAAAACACTAAAGGAAAATGGTAACGAAGTAACAAGAAAGGTAACACTATGCCTATTAACTGCAATAGTACCATTACTAATAGAAGCTCAGTCTGTAAAACTGTGATCCACTAAATAGAGTAAAAACTTACTTTAATACGGGCTTTCAAAAGAGACCTGAGATATGCAATAAAAATATATTTAGGAGCCTGTATGTTCCAGAAGGAGGAAGTGCCTGGAAAGAACAATTATGCCAGGAATTTCAGTAAAATGCCAGTACCTTCTGGGGCTAGATTTAAAACCACTACTGGAGTGCATTTTAGGTATGCAGCAAAGTTTTAGAATGTAAGTTTGCTCAGTGAAAAAAATTATAGGATTCCTGACATATAAAGATGGTGTTGTCATCTAAATTTCTCAAACTGTCAGTGAGACTGCAATGTTTGTGTCCTTCCCATTCTCATGTGTCCTCCCCATTTTCAGTGAATGAGTACAACTCCATCAAATTCTGCTCATCTCTTCTCTCTGTTTCATAAGATGTTTTGGAAAATATCAGCTGGTTTGTTTCTAAGAGGTCTTTTAGCCTAATGCAGGTTACAGGTGATGCACTAAACAGTCTTATAAAGATTTATGAATGTATCAAAATGATGATATAAGCAAGAAGTTAAATAATAATAATAAACTTACTTACTAGGTAAAATTTGGAATAGACAAAATTCCTCCCCAAATTCAAAATAAGGAACTAAGATGATAAAAGTGCAGTTCCTTGCTTTAGAACTGTTGAGCTGAAGAGATAAATATCAAGAGTCCCTGCCTCAAGAAAGCCCAGCCTCCTAGAAAGAACTTGAAAGGTTCATGTTCTCCATTTTGATCCAACAGAGTCCTATACCTGTAAAACTGCACATTTAACCTTTTATGATTTCACAATTTCTACAGAAAATCTATTCCTATATTCAAACACTTTTACTCTTAGAAAATGTTCATATTCCTTAACTACTTTTTTCTTGCTGGAGTGTAGCACCATCTTTTCTTATATACCAAGAATATTAAAAATATCTTATTTGCCTTCTCTTTAAAACTGCTTATTAATATTGGAGATCATTCTTATATTCCAGCATCAGTCATTTTTCTTCTATGGACAATAAATCTGGTTGTTTCTGTAGGTTATGATTATTAGACATCTGGGTGCTGCCCTGTAGGATCTAAGTGGCCATTTTTTTTTTAAATGCAAGTCCCAAAACTAGACTCGGTAGAGAGAACAGGCTTTGCCAATCCAAAAGAATTATTTCATGTGGCTTGCAAAAATATTTCTCTTTATATGTCTCAGTATGATAGCCTTTTACCAGTCAACTGGCATTGACAGCTTACTGTCACCTGAGAATTCATTATATGCCTTAGATTTTTTCTTTTACAGCTGCCACCCTGCCAACTTGTTTCCCATCTAGCATTTTTGCAACTGTCTATTCTGCCTCACTGAAGAACATTGCATAGGGGTTTGATTTTTTACCCATAATGAATCCTATCCTGTTTCATTTAGACCACTTTGTCAATTCTTTGGTTTTGTTTTCTAAACAATTTTTTTTCATTTTGATGCCCGTGAATTCAATAGATATACTCTCTGCTCTGTCACTATTTTGTCAATGAAGTATGAAGACTATTGATGTAGTGCTATATCTATATCTGTTGATAGTCATATGCCTTCCAGTCCTACAGTGAACTATTAGTAACTGCTCCCTGAGTGCAGTTCTGAAAATGATATTGCACGGCTCTTAGAATAGATTTGTCTGTAATATTCTTTGCCTATCAAAATGTCTCTTGAAGCAACGCCAAAAGTAATTTTAAGTTAGTGTGTGTTCTGCTATTTTGTTTTTTATAGGGCCTCATTCTTAGAAGGAAAATTGAATTGGATTTGTTCTTGATAAATACATTTTGGCTGCTGTTCACCTTCATGTTATCTTTCTAGTTTCTAAAATTCTTGATTTCTTCCAGTATTGTTTCAGGTACTGAACATAAGTTGAGTACTTAGTTTATAAATCCTTGTCTCTTCCTTTTGCCACTTTCTAGAGATAAAGGTTGTACTTGACCTTTTTAAATCTTCTGAAATGTCATCGTCCCCTCAAAATTCTGAAAGATAATTATAAGTGCTTCTGACTTTGTTATAGTCAGTGTTTCATGTACTCTGAGGCAAGTTTCCTGAGATGCAGTCAGTTTGGCAACATCTAACTAAGCCAGATATTCCCTTCTCAGTTCTTTTTCTGTTCTCACCTGATTACTTGTCCCTCTGTTAAAAATGTTAGCTGCCTGATATGTACCTGGCAAATGCAGTAACACCTTCTGATTTCTCCAGAACTGATGAGATAGGCTGGTGCTTAGGAAATCAATAGATTGATCTTCGGTGTTCTTGTATCTCCTTAATCCAAATCTGAACCCCCGCTTACAGATGCTTTTCATGCTCAGATAGGACTAATCTCTCTCCAGAAACCCATCAAAATTTTTTCTAAAAGCAGGCAGAAACTTCCTCAAGGTCCCTGATAAAACATTGTTGGTTTCTTTCTTTTTTTTCTTTTTTTTTTTTTTTTGATTGGGCTTTTTTACTGAAGTTCAGTCACTGAAATGACGCATGTCTCTAAATTACTAAATTGTCATTAAAGGTAGGAGCAAGACTGTGTTTCAAGCACCTCCTTGTAGGGACTCAATCCACCTACCTAACATAAATATTCAGATTTTTCTGATACATGCCACAAAATCCAAACACCCTATTAACACAGGTCTTTGGTCTTTGAGTGTCTGTTCAGTTTAGGTATCTGGTACCGGCTGAAATATCCTACTACATCCTGCTTGACTTCAGCTGCAACTTCAGAAGGTCACACATCTCCCTTATGTCTTCTCTCTTACTTGATAACTCATGCAGATATCCCAGACATTGCAAGATGTCTCATATGCAGCCTGGCACCTACATTTAGGCAGACTGTTTTATGCCTGTATGTATTTGATTATTTTCCTGTATTCTTTAGTACCAGGGAAATTAAATAGGACCATCCCTCCGTCAAGGTGTTTTTTTAAAACTTAATCTTGCTGCTCTTTTGTGTACTGAAGTCATAATCCCCCATTTGTGACACCCAAACTGGTTGCTGTGGAAATAATTACACTGTTACAAACCTGATTAAGAGTTCAGGTACAGAAGCAGCTGGAGAAACAAACGAATTCTTGGAAATAAATATTCTACCGTGCCATTAATATCCTTGGTAAGGAATACAGTGTTAAAGCACAATTGTTTCTAAAAACGATGTCTTTATCCAAATTTCTCCGAGATGTGGGACTCTTTTTTTCAGCCATCATCAAACTCTTTTTCCCCCCATAATATTATGTAAGTATCTTTAATAAGATAAAAAGAAAAAAAAAAAACAGAGAATATCTGTAATACAATGAACAAAAGTGTTTTTAATATATATTCTAAAATGGTAGAAAAAAATCCCCGAGCTACGGTTGCTGCTGGCATGAATTATTTCTCTCCTCTTGCTGCAGATTAAAACATCCAAAAGTATTTTTCTCTTAATCCCTTTTTTCAGGTTAGTGACTTTTTCTTTTTCTTTTTTGAGAAAGCATATGGTTTTCTTCATGTGTGATAAGCCTAAAATTAATGAAGAATTTTTTTTTTAAAAAAAAGAAACAAAACTAGAACACTTTAATAGAAAACTGCAATAGGGAAAAAAAATACTTAATTAGCATCCCAAAAGCACTTCTTACTTTAGATTAAAATGAGTAATGTTGCTCATTTATCATCATATGTAAATAATATTGGCAGGCCTATCTCTTGTATGCTGAGAGCACCACTGAGCATTCAGTCACAGAGGTTTACACTAAAACACTTTGACAGCTTGCAGACATTTTAACCCAGAGACAAGTATCTCTGTGTGACCACTAATGATTCTGATGCATGGTAAAGTAACAATTGAGCTGAAACTGTAAGAGAAGTAGATAAAGCTACTAAATTAGAACTAGCAATCAGATTATTGAAAGCATGACTTGCAGTTTGTCTGTAGTAGGTGCACACTCTAAATGTGAAGCCTGAGATCCAGACTCCCAAGTGCATATGATTTATTTGTACTTAAAAAGCAAATCATGTTGATGTTCTGTGCATTACTTTGGCTAAATGGGTAAGTCAAGAGGAGATGAAGTCTGAGGTTTTATTTGATCAGGTGGACTAACCAAACAAATATTAGAGAATTAAAGCTTTCAGTAACAGTCTTTAACACTTAAGTGAACTGGCTGAGAAGTGTAATTAACGTATCTTGTGCCATGGGTGGATTCCAGCTTTAAATACACTGCATCCTCCAACTGTAAAGGAATATTACATTTGCTGTTTGAGAAAGAACCATATTGAGCACTCCACTGAAGAGTAAAGGAACCCAACATGGAGGAATTTGCATTGCAGTCAAGTTAACTTCTTACTATTTCTCTGTTTCTTTTGGTTGTCAGTATCTTTGCTCCTTTGTACCTCTGTTAGTCTCCTGCTCCTATGTCAGTACAGCTTCAGCTCCAGCTGTGGGAGATGTTTTCCAGACATTCACAAAGAATGAGGGATCCGAGAATACAAAGACAAAGAGAAATGTGGAGGATGTAAAGAGACAGAATCTAAAAAATATGGGAGAAAGGGACTGTTATGAATCATCTGTGTTTCATCTGTGCAAATTTATATTCTAGACCAGTCATTAAAGACAAACTTCTGAAAATCATAGCAGTTTAAGCTGTACTAGACTCCCTCCCCTGTTGCTGGCCACATCACAAGGCTGTATTTCTAGTCTTAGAGTTTGTGTAGCAGCACCTAATCACTATAAATCTGCATCTTTCAGACTGAACTGGCTTATAAAATCTCTCCGAGTTTCTGTGTAAATTACAAGACTGTAAGATTTATTTAAGAGGAACAAACTTTAGCATTCCTACCAATGCATATAGGTAATGTAAAATTTCACTGAGCAATAGTGACCAATCTCCTTTCCTCAAATTTCAACAGATTTCTTTCATGAAATCTGTGTGTAATTGACCAAGGAAGCTGAAATGTGGAACAAATTTCAGCTTATTGGCTGCATTGGCAGTCAAGTAATTTTGCCACACCTTTATTAGCATGCTTGGCTGTGGAGCACTTACAGAGAAGTAATAATCTGAGCTCCATTTGATTTAAAAAGTGTAGAATCCTTTTGATTTTGATTTCTCAATTCCTGGTGCAACAACATGAAAAGATTAGGCCAAACCTTAACATATATTAAATTGAATTAAATTGAATTTGCATGGATAAAGTATATTCTTTCTTAAGTTGTATGCCAAATTTTGATTCAAGTTTAGGAAATGTTTGGTCATTGCAACCAGCTTGTTCACATATGCCTTAATTGCTCCCTTGGGATATTGTCTGTAATTTGTAATTGCTGGCCCTGGTTGTCAGTGGTGCCTTTTAAATTTGTGACTTCTAGCATTGCCAAGAGAACATTCATCATTACCTTTCCTATCACTGCTTTCATTTTGAACCTTCTGTTGTTTTTTCTTTTCTCTTTCATGTAATTTTATCAAAGTCAAAATGAAACGAAACAGCTCATTATTGGTTACCAAGAAATGCAGTCCAGTAAAAGCAGATCTGTAGAGTGCAATAGCTGCTGCTGAGGACCTGATGTCTGTATTATATACATTTTCAGAGTGTTTATTTCACTTGGGCTGTAATGGTTCTGTAGACTGTATTTGTCTTAAGGTAAAGTCTTGGAGTGCAACTTTTCACTTGCTGCAGTTTAATTAGAAGGAAATGCAAGTTATGCCTGCTGTCTGACACATGACATGAACCAAAGCATCACAGGTGCAGAGACTGCAATATTCTCTTCAAAAATATTCTTCCTGGTCCAAACCAAAATGCTGAAGTAGCATAGCCAAGGATTAAACACATATAGGACCTCAACAAGGCAAAAATACCTAGGGAAAGATGTTCTTTTTTTTGGGAAGAAAAAGGGTCCCATAATTGTTGATAAAAACATAGCAACTCCAACATGTCAACCTGTGTTCAAGGTGCTGTTCAGCTATGTGTGTAGAGTCATCCAACAGCCCTGAAAAACTTGCTTAACTCTGTACTTGGTGGATAGTGTTTTGCTCTGCCTTGAGGATGCTAGGAAATGTTTGCTAGGCACCACTGGAAAGCCACCTTGCAAGTTATAGTCATTAAGCAAATCAAGTAGCTAGGGAACTCTGAATCTCCTAGATCTATTGAAACTGAATTCAGGATATTCAGCTTGAAAGAGGAAAAGACTTTGTGATGTGCTTGACAAAAATGGTACAGTAATGTGACAAGCATGGAATGACCTGTCCACTGGTTTGATTTGCTGATAATCTGCAATCTGTGTGCTTTCTGAGCAGGAAATTGCATCTGTGTCAATATGTTCTGCAGACATCTTATTTGCCCAATAACTCCTGAACCCTTATAGAATTTTGCCACTCAAATAAAATGTACCAATGAGCCAAATACAGAATATCTGCTTTTAAAAGTCACTGCTTGATTTGATGCTTTCTGGTTTTCGCAACATAGGATATGACTTCCCTCGCAAGTAGTACAGTGGAATGCAGGTGAATATGTAGAATGAAATGATTCGTGCTGATGATCTGATAGCCTACAATATGCATTTGAAGGGATTTTACATCAAGCTAACAGTAGTCTAGTTACATGCACACCTGTTAGTGGCAGACTCAATTTTAGTGAGTATATGGAGTGCATCTTTCAGTTTATTTTCCTTTTAAAGGAATCTATTTAATGTGCATTGAAGCTTCTCTTTAGTGTGAACCAAAAAGGATATTTGGTTCAAGTGCTCTCCAGATCAAAACAAAACACTGACGTGGTTTCACATTGCTAGTAAGAGTTCCCTACTCTTCTTTCTGCTATTTGTCATCTTCAAGATCTGCCTCACAATTTCCTCAGTAATCTCTTTTCCTAGCTGAAGATCCCATTCCTTGTATGAAAATATTCCATTCCTTTTAACATTTTTGTCACCTTCTTAAGTTTATTGTCTCCTTGGAAACTGAACTGCAAAAGTCAAATCCTTCACCACTACAAGACCTCTCTGACTGTGCTGCAGCAGGGTTGAACAAGTGAATTGCTCTGCCCCACTTATGGGACCCTGGAGTCAGTCCCTGGAAATAAAGGTTTATCCCATTCTTGTTCCTTAGCTTGGTACCTGGTCAGTGTGGAGTAGAAGCCTTATTCAAATACTCGGACAAAGTGGAGGAGAAGTGGAAGGAGGCAGTCAGGTAACTGGCAATTTGCAGGACTAAAGAAACAGCAAAAATGACAAGGGGAAATTCGAGTACTGCAAAGATAAGGGAAATGGAAAGGAGAGAGCAGGGAGGTCTAAAGTCACATATTTCCTTCAGAATGTAGAAGAAAAAAAAATTCTTCCACAAAATAGCTGTCAAACAGACTTACAAAATAGCATCCTGCTTGCACAATTGCTTCTGTTAGGTTGTGGCTATGTTCACTGTTTGCTTTGAGGCAGAGCTGAAATTGTGGGCAGAGCTCACAGGTCATCCTCAAGTGTTGCATATGAGAGAGCTGAGTCACAGAGCTGTTTGTACTTTCAGAGGAAAGCAATAAAATCTTCAAAACATACTCCCTTCATAAAAGTCTGACTCAGGTGCAAGCCAAATAGAGTCCACCCCTTTTTGGACAGTAAGGGTTGTTACCCGTGGCCAGTCTTTTGGATCAGTCAGTTCCCATGTCCTTGCTGCAAGCACTCCAGGGAACTCGATTCATCTCATCTGAGGTAAAATTCCTGTACCAGATATATCATTGCAGGTGCCACAGTGCCATCTGTTTTGATCCTCTTCTGTTGCTCCAATGTACTTGTTAATATATAAGTACCCTGCAAAACCAACTGATAATTAGCTTGAATGTCCAGTGCATCTAACATTTAGTGCAGAACTCATTATGGTTTCACAAAGCATATGTGACATTTACTTTCCTTTGTTTGTATGCAGCAAAGAAGTGACTTTTAAAAGAGCATTAGACTCCTGTAAACAGGGTCTGGAAAGCCACATGGTCAAATGTTAGGAAATGTCAGCATTATGGCTGCAGAAGTGCCCAACAGTCACAGCTGTAAGTTAAGTCAATTAGAGCAATATGACACATATTAAGTGTTAATGCTCTTAAAACTCAGGTGCTGCATAGCTTTAAGAAAAAAATGTAGTGTACAGTCTGGATGGTTTTTCTTTCTCTTTAGTAAAATGCTAATTGCTGTTAGTTCTCTAGCACTTTCAGAGTAAGTCTGGTGTCAGGGAAGTGAGTATATATTGTGGCATAGGTATAAACTGATAACTCTGTGAGTTTTACCTTCTTGGTAATCGGGTAATCTATACCAAATTGCAATCAGAGCATTTTTGAATTGCAGCCAAGTTATTGCAGGAGTGAGAATAGCCCTAAATCAAAACCAAGTTGTTCTGCTGTGCTGCTGTGATCATGCCTGCCCTCCTGATGGAATGGTGCACTAATGCTGTGATGGGTCATGGTTTGATGTTCTTCTGCCCCACCAGACATAGACTCCACTGGCACTTCCCATCCTGAGCCTGTCATTTCTTTTCCAGCAGAAAAAAGAACCTTATCATGACTCCCAAAGTTTGCCCATGGTGTCCATGCTTAAACATCTGATCTTCCCCTGGTAATTTATATTCTAGCTAAGATGAGGGGAAGAGAAGAAAGAAACAGGCAAGGAAATGATGTTCGCATATTCTCTGTTATGTCCTGATATTTTTTCCAGCACTAATATCTGAATTAACAGTATCATCATGTCAATTTTTCAATCTCTATTTACAGGCATATTTTGGATTTCTTAATTTTGCCTAGCAATGAGATTAAGCATGGCAAAGTGAGCCAAGAATGTTGGCTTGCAATTCTCCCGTTGTCTGTAATTTGCAATTTGCATTAATGTTCCCAAGATGGACTTTGCTGTAGTGGACACGAATTAAAAATATATGGACAGAAATTTATCCAAGTATTATTTAGGCCTAATGGGGTTTTTAGGGGTAGTAAAATGCAGTGTATATCAGGTTATGAAGGAGCCCTTCAATAAGAATTTTTAAACAGGAGATAGAAATATAATGAGCTTTTCCAGACACTTCTAAAAAAGATATTTAAATTAATCTTTTGTTTATGTAGTTTCAGAACAGAATTATAAATCAAATTTTTGTTGACTTTTGTAAGTCAATTAGAAGACATCTAAATATTTTTGTGTGGAGATGAAATTTCTATGATTTCATTTTAATTTGCCATAGTAAATTGTCTCAGTTTTTTATTTGCTTCTGGTTTGCATAATAGTTACTTCTGCTCGAACTGTCATCATGTTCTAAAGGAGGGTTTGCAGATGGTATAAGCACATTGATTTTTTCACTACATATTGACTGAAATGCTTTCATATGATAGCTTAAAGATAACATTTTGGTAAGCACACTCATGCCAAAGTATCAGGGTGCATTTTTAAGATCTTAAAAAATCTTAATTGCTGGTTCACTGTTAATGTTCAGTTATAATAATTAAAGAAATCCCCATATTTGATTCTGTGTGTTTCTTCCCATTTTAATCCACTATGTGAACAAATCCATATTGAAAGGAAATCCACTTTATGGGAAAATATATGTTTTATCCATTTGTCTAACAATATATAATCCAAGTGCCAGACAGTATTGCAACAAGACACTACAAGAAATTAACTCTAGCAAGAAATACTTGGTATGTCAAGCATCATGCAAATTTTCTTGGACTCTTTTCTATCTTTTGTTTTTGTCTTGATGTGTTTCTTTATTTGTTAAAAAAATCTGATGAAAAAACCTCCTGTAATGTGAAATTGCCATTTAAATCTGCTTTGTTAAAGCACATGCTTTTTTAATTACTTGCCTCTGTTCTTCACAGTCTCCTGACAGTTTGACTTTCACATAAATCTCAAGCCATGCCACCCCAGCTTCATCAGTGATGTCAGTCCTAAAGCCCAGCTGCTCTTCTGTCACTTCTGTTGTGTCTTTGCATGCCTCTGCAATGCACTGATTATGTTCCCAGTGAAACACATCAAGAATAGCCATCTGCTTATGCAAACACAACAAGAAAACCTCTCTCATCTTCTTGTCGCTTGGAGCAATTCTACTACCATGTCTCTGCTTCCCTGTTTGTGGAAAAAAAGTGAGTTGAATAGGAGCAAAATATCCCCAAGTTATTTCCTCAAAGTGTTTTCCAAGCTTGTCCATTCTTGATCCAAAGTTTTCATACTCTGAGTGTGGCCAGTCTGCCTCTCACCAGGGACTGCACTGCCACTTGAACAGCAATTTATTATTCCCTTGAGAGACTCTGTAATATGTGTGATTCTAAATCAATCTCTTCATCTTCACAACTATATGTGCAAAATTTTACCAACACACCTGGTACAACCATGCTGTATTTGGGCTTGCACTGCTTTTTCTGATACAACTAATGCCAACAAAATAAGTCATGTACCTTAATACTGTGGACAGAATCACTTGTATTTATGTTTAAAAGATTCCATGGCTCTCTGGTCAGTTGAGTGAAGAACTGCTATTATCTGAGATGGGAAAACATCCCCAAAACAGGAAATCAGGACATCAAGTTAGGCCCAAATACATTGCTATTCTGGAAGTGAGAGGTACTCCAGATCTCAGAAGGTAGACCTCAGTTGTTTTCAGAAAAGTGGCTATGGAACTTCTAAAAAAGTGTGTACAGGAAGAAAAAAGTGAGAAAATTTAGTTTTGAGGGAGCAGTAGGAGTAGATAGATGTCTTAGAGAAGATCCACAGAGGCACAAGATATCCTGCTGCCATAGAGACATCCACAGCTGTCACCACTTCAGGGACAGAACCCTTCCTTAATGGACACATGCTCACTGTCCAAAAGTGGTGCATAGAGAAGCAGCATTTGTTGTCACAGCACAAAATTGTCCATGTAGGAGAGTTATGTGGAGACCAGAAACCCCTCTCTCAAGGGGGCCTGTGGCCAACAGCTGCTTTTTTTTCCCAATACTTAAAATGGAAAAAATGTAATAGCCAGACTGTCATCTTAGATGGTCAGCTCAAGTATTTTGAGGGACAGTGTATGGCAAAAGAGAAAGGGGTCCGTGAGGGGATGTCCTTATTTCACCTGCTAATAAGAAGAAAAGTTCATGATGTGATGAAGGAATTACCTCACTGTGCAAAAAACACTTTAAATACAAGCTTCAGCATGCAATCAATGCAAATCTTAGAGTAACTACTGAAACTATTATTTTAAAAAGAAACGCTGTAGTTTCAAATATATATATTTTTAAATTTTATTTACTCTACATTAATCTTTCAGTTTCTGCTATTTCATGTTATCAATTATATTACATCTAATTATGTTTAAGTGTAAGTACAAGTCATCAGAGGAGTAGACCTTTTAATTACAAAATAATTGTGAAGTTATTGTGTTGTAGAATTACATTCATCCTCATTAAGGATACCACATGGTGTATACATAAGCAAAATTTCTTTTGAAGTTCAGTATTTTCATAATTTCAAAATGTCAAGAATAATTAGTCTAAATTATATTTTTCATTGCCTTAAATATACAGAATGCTTGCAAAATCTCGACATGAAACTGTATAGATGAGTTTCATTTTGATTTCCTACCAAGCAAAAAAAAAAAAACCCTTGACACAAGAGTCGGAATTTTTCGCCTTTTCAAACGTCTGGGTTTATATAATGCTTTTCAAAATGTCTTTCAGGGGGGTCAAATTTGCAACAAAATTGGAGCATAGCTAGCACTCAAGGTCATGCAATAGCGCAAGGCTGTTAGAGCATTTTGTTTAGAGCAGCAGTGTCACGGAGCTGCAGGAGCAAGCGGAGGGATGCGCGTCTGTTCTTTGCGCCGTGAGCCGCAGCCGTGCGCAGCGCGCACTGCCGCTCTTCCCAGGGCACTCATAACCAGGGACACCCCAGCAGCTTCAAAGAGCAGCTCCAAACCAGCCCACCAGCAGATGGGCTTGATGGTGTGATGGGCAGAAGAGCCCCAAACCCCTGCAGTCACAATTTGTTTTGTTCCTACCCACTACAATATTTCAGACCATGCTCACGGTTGACAAAAAATTTACAGCAAGTGATTAGCGTTGATGAATGTTTCCTAGTCTTAATACTTTGTTGCACTGCCTTATTACATCACCATTGTGGAGATTCAAGCAAACTTTTAAGTTAAAGATTTATATTTGGATTGAAATCTCCCTTTTGTAATAGATATGAGTTTTGAAACATGCAGGGTTGTAGATTTGTTCTAAATGCGGGAGCAGCAGGAATTAAAAGTTTGATGATAACTGCTGTCTTAAAAATCTATAAGCTAAGTAATAACTTGAAGGTTTCAAACTGTAATACAAATGGCAAAAAAAAATAGCTGCAAAAGTAATATTTTTAATTGTTACACTAATTTATCTGTGAGGAAAATCTCAGTTTTTATTGATAGCGATTTTCAGAATAGTAGCCTTCAGCTATCATTTTGAAAGAACATTTCAGTACAAACTTCAAGGCGTAATCTCATTCTTTGACTCTTTCAGAGGGAGTTAACTTGTTTGGCATATTGTGCAAAGAGATAAAGCCCCTCATTAAGGAAAATAAACCAAATTACCATATTCCTAATTCTCTGAATACCAATATAAACCATTCATATAGGACCCAGGGCAGGAACATTATCATTTGCAGATATCAAGAGAAGAGTTACTAACAAATTGTTGGTCACTGGAAATGAAGAAATTCTTCTTTTTTTAATGCAATCTTATGTGTATGAGATGCCTGAAAATATGATCACAATATTACTGTCGCTGAACAGCTGTATTTCCAGTTTTTGTGGCAAAGCATGAGAAATTAAATGTTAAAACATGACAAAGGTTCATTGAAATAAGCCAGATAAGAATTTGTCCAACACCTGAATGATGATTTCTATTACTATTATGATTATGATTGTTGTTACCAAACATTTACTTGAGTAAAAGTAGGTATGTAGGTCAGTGAAAACTACATGACAGATTTGATTTAACCTGGGAATCACTCATGCTGTGCAAAAAAACCCACCAGAGAAATAAAGTGAATGAATGAAGGAAAACTATTATTTCTCTTGTTCGACTGCCAAATAAAGAAATACTGTGTTCCTACATAAAAACATGATGTTTGATATATTTGATACTCTGTAGACACTCTGCAGAAAAAAAAAATGGTATGCTCTCAACAAATGGATTTTTTTCCATTTAAATGGAATCTAGACTTGTTGGGAACCTGCCCTGAAGGTCACTGGTTAACATAATGCTTAAAAGAAGGGGAGAATTTTTCATATCATTATTTCTCTTGAGGGAAAAGCTTTTTTTTTTCAGTGATCTCACAAGGGAAGTTCAAAGAACTATGAAGGAGAGAAAAAGCAAAATCAAATCCTTTAAGTGAAAGAAAACAAACCAAAAAACCCTTAGCAAAAGTCTTCAGAGTACTTCGCTGGAGCCTACAGCTGAGAACTGTAAAAGAAACCAATCATCTGCACTAATTGTTTTTCACTTCTTGAATAATATGTTATTTGGAGGAAAAAAAACACAACATATAAAATCACAAAATCGAAAGATACACCTGGTAATTTGTGAAATTCTTTTTCCTGTAGGAAAAGTTGAAGATGAAGGATGTATTTTTTAATTAGCAAACACCTTTTTGTTCTATTTTAGCTGAAGTCCTTTTTAAATTTAAGGTAATTGAATCTTAAAATCTGAAGAAAACCCAAACCTGAAAGCCTTAATCAGTCTTTTGAAAGGTAAGCCCTATATCAGTAGTATGAACCTGGGTTTTACTTACTTTAGCCAGGCCTGCTGGCAGCTACAGCTGGTGAGTTAAAGTGCTTGTATAATTCAAATTTTGCAATTTAAGCTGAGTACTAAAATGCTGTCAGTAGAATTTCCTTTTGGGTACAGAAAAATGTTTTTGCTAATGAGCAATCAAGCCTTTTAAAATATAAATATATTTCATATAATTCTGTTTGTCTCTTGAGCACTTTTGAGTCTCTAATACTATTGCTATTAATCTTTTTGATAGTCAAAATTCTGTTACTCGACTTCTGACAGTATTAATACAGAAAAACGATTGGCAATGAGCTTGAATCTGTCACAGAATTGCAATTTGTTTTTTTAGTAATGAAGGAAAAGCATGTAATAAGTAAGTATGTTTCAATGTGCTTATTATTGCCCTAATTAGACCTAAAAACTTTTAATAGTTGAAATGAGAAATTATCTTCTGCAAACAGTGCTTAATGGACCAGTTTTGCTTCAGTTTTCTGCCTCTTTCTACTAGGAAACTTACTGATTTCAGAATGCTTTAAAAACCTTGATGATAGAATTACCAAAAACTTACATATGAAATTCTAGTTTAATTAGAGAATATACACATACACATGGTTAAGACACACAGACACACAGGCTCACATATATATGTATACATCCAAACACACTGCAAGAATCACACATTTCTGTAATCAAAGAGGAATTAGATTACATCTATGATATCATCATCATGTGAAGTTGAAGATAATAATAAAAGACTAAATCCAAAGGAAATAGTGTTTGTAATATCCAGACTGGATATTGATGAAAGCAAAATCCCCACTGTTCAGAAGAGCATTTATTGATGGGAAGAGTTAAATGACTATGCAAATTATTTGGTTCAGTTCAGCATCCCCAAAGCAGGAAGATACACGTAGAAAACTCTCTTGGAAAAATTGTAAATAAAGGAAGAACATTAATATTACAATATCTTAAATCCCTGAAATCCATCTGAGGCACTCATAATTGAGGTGTACTGTACAGTTCAAAGATGTTATAACGTTTGGACACCATTAACTCAACCTCTGCCAAGCCCCTAAAACCTAAGATTCTTCCTCTGCTTGTAAGCATTAGTGTGGCAATGATATTCCATAAATAAGGGCTGTTCTTTTACATTACTGCGCACTACAATAACTTTATTAACTAAATTTTTTAAAAGCTGAAAACACTGTGCATGATCTCTTCGTAGACCAGTCCAGGGTATGAGCCCAGGATGAAAACTAGAGAGAATTTCCTGAGTATAAATCAAAGCAATAAATCAAGTTGAAGTCTACTGTGTTTGTGACAGTGGAGAGTGTACACATCAGAGGTAGAGAACAATCTATGTAAAAATGCATTTGAGCCTGTCTACACATTTCTCTTGGCTTCCCCTTGACCTCTTCACCTCACAAGCGATGTGAGTGTTAAAAACAACAACATTTTGCTGTTTAATTAACAGCAGCAAATACGCAATTTTGTGGATTTCTGAAGAGCAAAGATCAGAGTAGGCTTGCAACTAAAATTCAGTTCTATTCCTGGACAAATGTCCTTTGCTCAAAGCATGAATGAAGCATATTGGAGAAGTATTAGCTGTCTACAGGTCCAGCCAACAAACAGGGAGAGGCCTGTTTTGGAGACAGACATTGATCCTGCAATAATAAGGACATCAGTACAGATAGCAATGTTTTTGACAATGCTGCTGCTTCACTGTTTTAACTGCTGCTGCTGTTTCATTGCCATTCATAAAAGGCTATATTTATTTTCTTAACTTGTAACTGTTACTCTGCCTTCTGTGGTTAACAAAAAAAGTCTCTGAGTTGATAACTTAACACCCTTCAATACGCTGGAAACAAAAAAGAGAAAGTTATGGACACCTGATACTTGCAGGCTAGTATGCAGGCTAGTATTCCTCTTGGATTTAGGGAGGTGTGCTGGTTTTGGCTGGGGTAGAGTTAATTTTCTTCACCATGGCTGGTATGGGACTATGTTTTTTATTTGTGCTGAACACAATGTTGATGTTTTTGTTATTGCTGAGCAGGGGTTACAGAGAGCCAAGGATTTTTCTGCTTTTCATACTGTCCCACTGGTGTGGAGACTGGGGATGCTTGGGAGGCTGGGAGAAGTTACAGCCAGGACAGGTGACCCCAACTGACCAAAGGGATATTCCAGACCATAGGACATCATGATCAGTATGTAAAGTAGGGGGAGAAATTAAGATAGGCAAGCATTTAAAGTGATGGAATTTTATCTTCCCATGTTACACATGATGGAGCCCTGCTTTTCTGGGCCAAATTAATTCCTTGTTTTGCTTTGCTTGCCTGCGTGGCTTTTGTTCTTTCCTAATAAACTGTCTTTATCTCAACCCATGAGTTCTCTTGCTTTTACCCTTCCTGTTCTCTCCCTTGTCCCACTGTTTGTGGAGCAAACAAGCAGCTGTGTGGAGCTTGGACACTGCATGGTATTAAACCATGGCAGGAGCTTATTGAAGTATTTCTCTTGATGAAAAACTAAGAATTTCAATGCACTAATCTCAACTGATATGGTAATTATGATGTTCTGGAGAAGAGTATATATATCTCATTATTTTCAGGAAAATATATTTGTTGATTCATAATTAAATGTAAAATAATCTGAGGGATCTGTTAAAAGTGTAGTTGAAGCTTAATATGGTAATCATACATGTATATTCTGCAACCTTATGAGAGACCATGAAGGAAAGCATTGTTCGTGTGAACAGTGAAGGGAATCTTCAGTTTGTTTTTTGTTTTCTATATGTACTTAGAACTGGGTCAGGAAGAGAAAACAGTATTTTGCAATTTTGTAATATTTTTTGTTTCTAATGCCTTCACATGAAACTAATGGCACTGTTTACTGGTGAATTCTAGGTGCAACACAAAATTGGTCAAAGTGCCACGTAGAGGATTCAGCTTCTAAGCCTGTGGAAAATTCTCTTTTACCTTAATAATCAAAGCACAAACCTGAGATGTAAAAAATGTGCTTTCTATATTTATGTCACATAAGAGGACTTTTTTTCCTTAGGTTTTTTAAGACAATGTAGAAGAGTGCTTCATAAAGAGAAAATACCATATTGCAAAGAAAGTATTGAATATGCAGGTTCCCAAAGACTGTTTTTGAAGTAAACAAAATATTTTATTCCATAATAATGGAATTCCATAATTCCGTGCCACTTCAGAACATATGTACTAAAAAGTGTAAAACTACACTTTATTATATTATACAAACCATTTTTTCCCCTCATCCAGTGGAGATTATTTTGAAACTCTTCTATATGATATGCCATGATTTCTTTGTAACTAATTGTCAATAATCAGGAACAACACTGTTACAAAATACCTTTGGCTAACATGGATGGTATTTTATTTCTTGGCAGGAAGAGGTAAAGCAGGTTGAGAAGGTAACTGAGAGCTATAGAGAAGTAGTTTTGGAATGTGTGTATGGTTTTTAATTTTAAAATATTGTTGCAGTAATCTTAATATTTCGCAATTTTTAATGAAGGGTCCTAAATATTCAGAAGTTATTTATACAATTAATCATAAATTTTCAAAATATTCTATTAAAAAATAATTCCTCCATCATTTTTCAGTGTGGCTTTGAAGCTCCATCATCAACACTCTAATCATAATCCTAATCTATAACACCAGAGAGCCACTGGCTTTTGTGAGGATAGTACAAATTTGTGGATAAGAACATTTTACTTTCAATCAAGTGCTATGTGCAGACTGCTCTGCACTGATCTGACATAAGAAAGTCTAATATAAGAAAATACAGTTTTAGTTCTATATTTAAACAGTATTGACAGTGAGAGATGTACTGACAAGCAATGAGGTAGACTTTTAGCGTATCATCATACATATTAGTTCAAAATAGGGCTTAAAAATTAATTGTTCATGGGTCTGTCTTTTTCTGTGTAATACGCTCATTGAACATCCATAATTTACCATGTTTTGCATAAAATAAGATGAAGTTGTTAAGCTTTTTAAAATAAAATAAAATGTTCAATGGGGGAAAAATGGCAATGTAACAATAAATTGAAAATATAAATAATTTCAAATTGCTCTCAAAAGTTGCTTTAAGTTACACTGCAAATCTTATTTTTGATCTTGGGAGTTGGTGTCAAAGTACCGTTGACTTTAATGGAAGCAAAGTTGGCTTCACATCTGTTAAGGAAATGTAATTTAAGTAAAATAAATTAAACAATATTAAACAATATTATAAACAATCTGACTTGGGAGTGGTGATGCACCAAGAAGAACTTTTCCTATTAAAAAAAATTTCAAGGCAAACACAAAAATTTTGGGGTTTATGTAATATCAGAGAGGCAATCTGTGAAACTGTCTTAACTGACATTTACATTTTTAATTTAAAATAAAATTTTAAAAAAATATTTATAGTGAACTTTATAGCAGATGAATGAAGACAAAATATTGTTCTCAATTTTTTATGCCTATTCAAATATAATTTCACATAGATCTCAAGAGAGTATTTTTATTTTTCCATTGGATTAGCACACAATAACTAGCCTCTACCTGAAATTTATTTATTTGGGAGGAATGATTTTTTAGCTTTTTTCCCATGTGTCTTGCTTTCTTTTCAGCATTTTCATTTATACAATTCATCCTATATTGTCAAAACAGTGAGTACATCCCTCAAGACCAAAACTTAAACGTGTCAGTAAAGCACTGTTTATTGCCACAAACACATTTGCCTTATGGTGTTGTCTCTTTTCTTTTTATCATCTACTGAATGAACAGGTTTTTGGTCTTCACTGTTTCTTTCTGTACTGTTAGATGATGAGCCAGCTATGCACCACTGTGCCTAAAAAATGCCAACAGTTTACCACTGATAGAACTTTCTGTTCTTCTGAGAATATCCAGGTTTGCATGTAAACACTTATGAACTGAAAGAACATATGTAGGTTTCTCTCAGCTGCCAGTACTTTGCATTTGTAGTGCAAATTTGCTCGCATTAGGTTTTGACATTTGTAATTCTTTATTCTTACCATGCCAACGTAAATAAATACACGAACAATCACCTAATTCCTGAGAAAGAGCAAGTTCTCAGAAAATAAATTTTCTTATTTCTGTGTAACTCTAAAAGCAAGTCTCCACTTTTCTGCTAATCTTTGTATCAAGGTTAAGACAAATGAAAAATGTTGCCTAAGTTTGAGATTTTTTTACAGAACTGGTTGTCAAAATGACAACACAAACGTATTTTTTCTCTGTAGTAACTGAGACATAATTTAGTAGTTAGACAATAACTGGTGGTCTAGCATGATTCCCAGTCCAGGAAAGGAATGTCAAGGAAGCTTTGGGAACTTCTTAAACTGTGAGGGGTTCCCCACAGAACTCTTACACTATACCTGGGGCAACGTTCTCCTCCTAACTAGCAGAACTTGCATGTGTTTGAGTGTTTGTTGAGAGATAAAAAATGTAATCGAATACTTCACAAATTATATGGGCTCACAAACCATCATGAAATGAAATCATAACCTTCTTAAGTGCTGTATATTCAAGCTGGGAAATATAAATTTCTTTCTAGATATGTTTTAAGAGAACATAGTCTCTCATTAGCTTCCTTGTTGATAGCATATTTTTGTGTTTTTAAATTTTAATTTCAGTATATTTAGATGCTCTTTTTTCCCCCTACCATTTATTTCTTCCTGAATGCTTATCAAAGTCCTCCTTCCAGTGGAGGAATTTGCAGAAAATATAAAGTAAATAGACTTTATGGTAATGCATTTAAGCACCTGAAGGAAATTATATTGAAAAATTATGTGAGATTTTATTTTTTACTTTGCAATTAAAAATCATTTAAATACCCATTTTAATACACTGCAAACTGAAAAATCTCAAACTTTCTAATTTTTTTAATAACTTTGGACCAGTATCAGGTTGCACTTTCTTTCACTTGTATTCTTGACAAAAATGCTTTGATACAAATTTTTGCACTTTGCTCTGGGAAGATGCAAGTCCTCATAAATATAAATTTATCATTTAAGATGCTGTTTCCAAAAAAAAAAAAACAATTAATCTTTTATCTAAACACTTCAGAGAATTACCTGTCAATTAAATTGAAATCATCCAAATCCTCTAATGTGTAGTGAATATGATCCTTCAGGTAGACAATATATGAAAACTTCCATGTAAGTATGATGCACTCTTTTGTTTCAAGGACAGTGAGATAACACAAAAACAATAAAATCATTTTCAGCATCAAAACAAGTTTCTGAATACTTATGAGACACATAACATGGATAGATGTGAACCCAGTAGACTAACACTTTAATAGACTGCTCATTTTAGTTAGATGTAAAAAAGTTAAAAAAGAATTGAAAATGTTCAGATCTCCCCATAATTTAAATGTATTGCTTAGAATGAATTGCAGGCCAGTCCCAAGTGAGTATGCAGACTGTTAAAGAAAAATAGAAACAGCACTATGAGTCAGAAAGGCAGTTTTTCCAATGTGGCATAAGCAGCAAAATGCATATGGAAAATATTTGTGCATAAGGGGTTTCATAAAGTTGCAGGTCTTGAGAACTCATATGAGAAAAATGTAGGTCTTTCAAGTTTTCAAGTGAGTGCTGCCAATCATTGTATCTGAAGTCTATTCTATAGAATTGAACTGGAGATACAGACCAGAAAATTATTTTCTTTCTATTTGCATTAAATATTACCCAGTAAAAAAAAAAAAAAGAAAAATAGTGTATTGAGAAGAAAAATACCTCTTTATTTTCTCCCATAAATTCTTGGTGAAACTTAAAAGCATTTTAATTTAGTTTATGAGTGAAGCATCCTAGGCAACATTGTCCCCTGAAGATTTCTGCAAAAACATAATACCAAAACCAGGACAACAGAATGTAAATCTTTGCATCTTGTTAAGACACTATCCTTACCATGGATTGACAATGAAAACTCCTGTCTTTATTTTAATTTCTTAGACGCATAAGATTATGATCATGGAAAAGCAATTTTAGTTTGCAGCAGTACTTAAGTGTGTTATTTTAAAATGCTGTATGATGAACTGTAGTGTTTTTAGCCTCAGCTTTTATGAAGACCTAGTTGCTTCAACTGTAATTTAACAGCTCAGTTGCTTGGGGGGTGTGTGGAGACAATTTTTTTTTCAGGTGTCTGTCTAAAATTGAACTTTAATTCATATTTTTAAAGTTTCAGCTTGCTACCCTTAGGTAAGTTACAATTTTAAAACACTAATTGTCCTTGAACTTAGCCCATGTGGCAGATTTCAGTGAGACTGAATGGTCAGTTTTGAAGATTGAAGGCATATGTATGTAGGACAATATTAATAAGGAAGACTGTACGTGAAGATTTTATCATATATTTGAAGTTGTTTGTATATGGTTTCGTTATTGTGGTACACTGATAAACAGCAATACAGGTTTAAGTGCAACTGAAGGCATAAGCATCAATCAGTAAAGCAAAAAAATATCTGAATGAGATTGTTTAAATGAATTCTAGAAATCTGGGAAGCTGCATATTACATCTAGAAAAATATCACCACATTTTTTACTTTTCATTGTTTGGAAAAAAAGGCTAAATTCTGTATGAAGAGTTATCTGCTAGCTCTTCAATGATTTCACTTCTCTTTTTCACACTCCATATGTCTGGTTTGTCACCCGTATGCAGCTATACAAATGTGTTGTTATCCTGTTTTGGCTGGGTTTTGGCATGGAAAAAAAATGCTAATTGACATAACCTCTTCAAAGTTGCTGTAGAAGCAAGGGTTCTGTGGAAAAATACCAATGCATTGCATTCATAGCAAAGCTGTGCAACATTGGGCAAAATCTTGAAAGCATAACTACCAGCTACAGCGTGTTTGTGGGTGTGGGTGTTGCAGAGTGAACCTGCAGGAAGGACAACTGTCACTTCCTGGAGATCTCCAGCTGTAAAAAGCTTCTTTAAGATCCAAACCCTTCATCTTGACACCGGACCATACTTTATTAAGAACCATGTCTGAATTGGAAAGATCTAGAAGACTGGGAGATATTTTCTGCTTGCCTGCCTGGCTTAACCAGAAAACTGCTGACCAAAGGGGCTGATCTGCAGCCCCAGAGCATGTGGCATAGCCAAGCTCATACGTATTACTCTATCTCTTCTGGAGTAGAAGCTGCCTAGTTTATCCCACACTTCATATTCATTAACCTTCATTCTTCTGTGGCCCCATAATAGGGTAATGTTGAGGCATTATTGGTGCGTTTATTCAGGTGACATTATTTCAGTTCAAAGTATCTGAAATAATTTGAGACTTTGTTCTGTCTAAATAATTAGTGTGATTTGCTTTTATATTCTATTTTAGTTGAGAGCTTATGAAAATTAAAATAGCAATGATATGGTTCTTTCTGGACAAATGTTACATTATTTATACCCTCATTATTAATACACTTTGACTGTCTCTCTCTTTTCATTTCCCTTTCTTTCAGTCCCCATTTCCTTCTCATATTTCAAAAGCACTGAACCTTTGTTTGACAATTTAATTACACTATCCAAAATCAAACTAAGGCAATCTGAGGGTTGTAGTCCTGTGCTGGGTCACAGATGAGCCTCATAATTATGCAAACTTATGCATTGAGTAAGTGGGTAAGTAAAGGAAATATGACAAGTTTTACTGCTTTTCTTTTTTTCTTTTTTTTTTTCTTTTTAGGATTGTGGGATCATTCAAACTTGCAAAAGGGCAATTTAGGCAGGTCAGAACTGAAGATTATATTAGCTCGACTCTGTGAAACAAAATGGGTGAACTTTGTTTAGTTCTGAGCAGCAGAAATAAAGTACAAAAACGATTATGCCATGCTACAGGAACATTTAATAAAGTAAGATGTTGTCACTCAGGGAAATCATGATACCATTGTATTTCTTTGATCAATCCCACGTTCACCATGTGGATGTCGTTCCCTGTAGTACTTCTACTTTCCATCTAATTAATCTGTTCTGATGATATAGCCCCTTGTAAAGGGTATTCTGCAACATTCAGAGACCTGATTTGCTCATAAAATACCTGACACAATTTCAGTTTGATCATTTTTGTATTTTGAGTGTGTCTTGTCAAACAAGTCTTAGATGCTGTCTCAACTCTGAATGATGTATCAAATTAGCATTAAATCACTGCTTGCTGCCTCTCTTTGCAGGCTGTACTCACAGATCTGCAGCTTGACATGAAGTATGCGACATCTACCTTTAAAAATGCAGGGAGCTCAGTTCTTATCTTCACTCTAGAATTCATTCCTGAAGGAGAGAGATTGGTTAAAGCTTTGAACCTATTTTTGTATTACTTATTTAGTCTTCATAGAAATACTATATTGCAAATCAACTTAGAATTATTGAGGGACCTTACAAGATTCTGTCACTAACATACGTGCCTAGTCTTAATTATTATATGGCTACCATTTGTAAAATCTTTTTAACAGAATTTTATGCTAGTAGTAATAGTAATAAGTTTCAGATTGTTATAGGAAGTTCAGCAGGAAGTTGATCACAAAGGATTTCTAGTTTCTTGCTCGGGAAGCTCTTAAGTATCACTTGAATGAAGAAGACAGCAAAGGTGCTTAATTTTCTGTTTTCTTAGATATCTTAGATATCAATATATTAAGGTTGTCTCAACTGAATTTATCATCTGATTATGAGTAAGTAGTCACACATTTATAGGTTATAATAGGGAAAGGTTGCATCAAAGACTATAATCATTTGATACATGAATCATACTACTTCATTATACACCAAATACAGCTTTAACTATAAGCCAGCATGCTTGATTCATTTTAGATTCTGTTTATCCAAATCATGAGTGTGGAGCTCATGATTATACCCAAATCATCCTGTATTTTTGGAGCTGTATAAAAGGAAAATCAATAATTCAATAATCAATAAGTTATGAGTAATAGTACAATTATAAATCAAATCTCAAAATATCAATAAAAAATACATTTTCCAGCAGCTTATCCTAATGAGTATTAATGTTGGCAGTTTTTATGGATGAAGGACTACAGGTGTGTAAGTCATCACATAGAGTTTAGTGGTACTTTCTGATGCAAAAGTTATTGCAGAATTTATCACTGTTGTCATCATCATCATCATCATTTAAGAGTTTATGTTAGATGTTGTGGGTAGCTTTCACATTTTAGAAAGTAATGTTATCCTGTGGTAGTTACTTTATGAGTTGTCAGATACTAGTGAATTATTAAATGGCAGCAAGGAGTAGCCTAGATAGTTGTTTTGTGACTTGCTTTTCATTGGTTTTTGTGTATTTTTAGAACTTGGTCTGAGACTACGCAGCATTAATTTTGCATGATAACTCTACTAAGATGGAATTTATCTTTTGTGTTGGGTTTGCATGGCCAGGTTTTGGTAGTAGGGGTGCTCCAGGGGTGGTTTCTGTGAGAAGCTGCCCGCAGCTTCCCCCATGTCCAACAGAGCCAATGCCAGCCGGCTCCAGGACAGACAAAGACTGAGTCAGTCAGGAATGGTGGTAGCACCTCTGTGATAACATATTAAAGGAGGGGAGAAAAAGTTGTTGTGCAGATGTCATGGGTGCCAGAGAAGAGCAGAGTGAGAACATATGAGAGGAACAACTCTGCAGACAGTGCACAAGGTCAGGGCAGGAAGTGCTCCAGGTGCTGGAGCTGAGATTCCCTGCAATCTGTGGTGCAGCCCATGGTGAGGCAGCTGTGCCCCTGCAGCCCATGCAGGGCCATGGGGATGCAGAGATCCACCCTCAGCCCACCTGCCTAAAAGACACCCATGGCTGTCCAAAAGAAGGTTGTGAACCTGTGGAGGCCCACGCTGGAGCAGGGTCCTGGCAGGGGTCTCCAGACCTGTCTCCTTGGGGGAGAGGAGGCAGAGCTGTGAAGGAGGGCGAGATTAGGAGAAGTTGTTTTAAGGTATATTTCACTTCTCATTAACCGACTCTGATTTTGTTATTGATGAATTCACTTAATATCCCCACGCTGAGTGTGTTTTGTCCGTACTGGCAATCAGTGAGTCCTGTCCTTAGCTCATAAACCCTCCCTTGTCCACCTGCAAAGAGGAGTGATAGAGCAGATTGGTGTCTGGCGTCCAGCCAGGGTGAGCCCACCACAGCTCTAGATACTTTGTAACTATATTGTGAAGAAGTCTACATCTATTTAAATGTGCTGTACAGATTTTGCAAAGCATTCTGTTCTGTGGAAGGGCATTTATAGTGTTCCTAAAGTAACGTTGAAAGAATGCTAGTAGTAATCTGATTCTCCTTTTAAGACATTAGTCTTTTAACAGAAGTATCAGCTAAGGTTGGCATTGATAATTCAATCACTCAAGTAGTTGAATTTGCATTTGGCAGAAAATGGCTGGAAACATCTGCAACAAGTGCTCAAAACTACTGTTGCAGTTCAGCAACTGCTGTCGCTGAATGGACGTAGAAAATATCCATAAACTTTAAAAGAATATTCATTAAACACAGTGCTCATTAAGCAATTTGTGAACTGCTCCATATTAATTACACTGCTTAGAAATTACCTTGAAATAGGGACTTTTTTCCTTACAAAACAGTAGACAAGACAAAGAAATTACAAAATGCTTTGGTATTCTCTGTTTAATCAAGATGTAAAGGATTGGCTTTTCCTTTTTTGCACATAGCTTTTAGTGAAGTTAATAGCACCTGCATTATATTGTTCCTCATTATAAACCTATAAATCTCCTTCAGGAACATAAAATGCTGTGAAACCTGTCAACTGGCAGTATATTGTATTTATTAGGATCATGAATGCCTAATTTGTAATTTAGAAAAGTGCCAGCTCAGTGAAGAGGTTATTTACTGGCAGGTGTGTATATTTTGTATATGACTTTTTCATAAACTATTCTGACCTGTTTGCTGATGACTTCTTTTGCAGAACATGATTTCTTGCCTTATCTCATAAGCCCTCTATAAGCAGACTGATCTTCATACTTTTTCTCACAGAAGCAGCCAAACTACTCCAATTTTTCAGAGAATGGCTTTCAACAGTTTCACAAGAAGAAAAAAATCTTCTTGTCACTCCATGCTTTTAATTGCATGCACAGTGTTGTGCAAATGTTCATAACTTGTCCATACTACTTCCAGTTTGATTGTGTAAATCACCACCTCCGAGCAAAGTTCCATCTCCTGGGTCTCCTTATTGCCCATTAATCAAACCAGGAAAGAGAGACTTTGCAGGTTGACATTCAAGAATTGTGACACAGTTGTGCAGTAACTTAAAACACATGTAGAAATGACGGTGAGTGGAGATCTTCTTTTAGTTGCTTTGCACATTTTATCATGTAATTTTTTTTTTTCTCCTTGGTAATTGCTGACATTACCTTTACTTGCAGACGTTTACTCTGCGAAGGCTGGGAAAGGCAGTTTGATGTTTTTTTACATATACTCTACTAGATGTACACCTTAACTGAAACTTGTCAGTCATGTTTTATAGCTCTATTTGTGATATACAAGGAAAATAAAGTATATCTTACTTACTTTTGATAATCAATAAAGACAGTGATAAGGAAAAGGATAATGTGAGTTTTATTAGGACATTTTCTATTTTAAATAATTATAAGGATAGAAAATTCAATACTATTGCTGAAAATGTCAACTTCATAGACTTTAGAAATTACTAGTAATTAATATTTAAAGAAATATTGCCTATAACTATTTTCTTCTTCACAATTTTTTGCCAAGGTGAAAAAAACCAAAATATTCTGAGCCCAAGATTTTAGGCATATATTAGTCCAACAGAGCAGTGCTGAAATATATTTACTATTGCTACTGTTGAGTCCAGAGTTGAAATATAGTTCATAGTTCATTTAAAATTTAAAAACTCCCAAAATATGACTCTTTCCTAAATATACACGATTCATATTGGAACTATGTGCATGTTATTTTACAGGTTTATTCTTGCTGTTTGCAGAGATTTCTATAGATAATCAGAGTCACTCCCTATTACGGTGTAAATGAGCACCACTTTTGCTCAGATGACACAATCACAGAGCCCCTTGGCAGGGCCACAGAGCACTCTGCAAAAAGAGGGAGAAGGGAGGAAGGGAGTAAAAGAAGGAAAATTCAAACTGTTTAACCCAAGGCACCCAGGGAAGGCAATGGGCCCTTCCACAGGGAATGAGAAATCCTTACATTTAGACCTTCAGAGGTAAAAACAAAACCTGGATACATCGTATCTACATCTGCAATGCTGGCTTGCATGGGTGTATGAATTTTATAGCTGCTTTTTTAACAGTTTTTGGGATAAGATGGGCAGTCATTTGAGGTTAGTACAGACATCCTCAGAGGCTTCCTTACATTTTTGCCTGTCATTACTGTGATACCTTAATTTGGCTTCATCCATGCAGCAGAGGCCAGGGAATACTTTATTCTGAGTAGCTTCTGAAAGAAGGAACTAAGATAGGAAAGTACTCAAGGTGATCTGAATTTAGACGGATGCCTTAGATTCTTATTCATACTAAAGACAAAAAGCACAAAGGACTTTGACATAGTCTTTGTCAACTTTCTTTCTGGCTCAATCTGCTATAGATCTGCGAAGAGTTTTCTCCAAGAGACAAGCACTCACTTTGGATAATATCTGTCTGTGTTATGTCAGCCAAAGCACACAGAGTAAATAGTATCAAAGAGTGCCTAGTATTCTTTATGGGAAATAGCCCATTTAATCATAATGAAGAATTATTAAGCTTCTTCAAGGAAAATACAATGCCTAGCAAACCCTGAAGATGTGATTCTTTCAATAAATAATTTTTTTAAAAAGTTTGGCTGTTGTTTCAGGAGTTTTTGAGATTTTTTTTTTTTAAACTGTGGCTTGTAAAATAACCACAAATTAATGGGAGGTTGGTCACTGCTGTAAGCTCTCAGTCAAAATCTGTGATTGTACTGAAGAAATGGGCCCCAAAAAGAGGTATATTAAGAAGGTAAAAGTAATTCTCTGAAGAATTGATAGCACAAGTATAGCTTATTATTTTATCCTTCTATATTTAAATGCTTTGATTAAGTCTATAAAAGTGCACTGAAACCTATTAATTTACACAGTCAAAAAAATCCATTCAAAAATGTGATTACATAAGAAAAGACTTTGACCCAGATGGGGATTTCCTTTCAAGCTGATCTTTAATCATGAAGGTCAAACCTTTAACATTAAAACACTTGAAGAGCAAGAAACATTCAGTTATTGATTTTGAAGACCCTGACCCTTACCAAGTATGACAGTCCATAGAGGGCAACTGACAGAAGTACAGTAATAAAAAAAAGCTAAAAATAAATTGTTCTGACTCGTTTTGTGTCTAAATGCAGGGAAAAAAAGCAAACTAAAACCAAAACAAAAAGTCCCACATGAACAAAAACAAAATTCCCACTCTGAAGGGCTAACAATAGATAAGATCTCAAACACTATTGGGAATAGTGGAAAAGGGAAATTGTTGTGGTGAAGCTGCTATCCTCTAAAAAGCTTTCTTTTTTCTTTTGGCAGTGATTGCCGTGTCTGGATGATATTATGGAAGCGTAGTTTCTGTTAATTAGAGTGAGCTAAAGGTTTTTTCAGAGCAAACGTTGTTCTGCTGGAAAATATTGATTAAAAAAACACCATGGTATAGTAAACAGATTTTTCTATTACACTGCAGGACTGCCTACATACCCAAGCTTGCAGCATCAGCAGTGCAGGACCCACCTGCCCTGTATCCTCCTTCATGCTGGGAAACCACTTAAAGTCAAGGACAATGTCATGCCTGCTCTGCCAGGACCTCTGAAGCACGCTTCTCTAGTTCATTGCTAGAATTATAGAATCATTATGTTGGACAAGACCATGAAGAGAGACTCATCACTGCCAAGGCCATGTCCCTAAGAGCCACATCTGCTAATCTTTTAAATATCTCCAGGGATGGCGACTCAAACATTTCCTGGGGCAGCCTGTTACCCAGCTTGACAACATTTTCCATGAAGAAAGTTTTCCTAATATCTAGTCTAAGCCTATTCTGGCACAACTCAAGACCATTTCCTTTTGTCCTGTCACTAGTTGCCTAGGAGAAGACACCAGCCTCCACCTTGTTATACTCTCCTTTCAGGCAGTTGTAGAGAGTCTCCCCTGAGCCTCCTTTTCTCCAGGCTAAACACCCCCAGCTCCCTCAGCCATTCCTCACAGGACTCGAGCTCCACAGCTTTCATCAGTTCTGTTGCCCTTCTCTGGACACACTCCAGGATCTCAAAGTCTTTCTTGCAGTGAGGGGCTTAGGACTGGACAGAGGACTCTAGGTATGCCCTCACCTGTGCTGAGTACAAGTGGACAATCCATGCCCTGATCCTACTAGCCACACTATTGCTGATAAATGCCAGGATGCCATTGGCCTTCTTGGCCACCTGGGCACTCACTGGCTCATGCTCATCTGACTGTTGACAGCACCTCCAGGTCCTTTTCCAATGGGCAGCTCTTTGGCCACTGCTCCCAGCCTGTAGCAGTGAGTGATGTTGTTGGGACTGAGGTCCAGGACCCAGAACTTTGCCTTGTTGAACCTCACACCGCTGGCCTTTCCCATTGATGCAGCCTGTCAAGATCCCACTCTAGAGCAGAGGGATCCTAAAGTCAAGCAAAACAACAATCTTTGCTATCAGGATCTTTGTTTGAAAATGAGCTAAGAAATTAGCTCAAGCTTTCACCCAAAACTTTTAGATCCCACCTAGTCTCTTTTTGACATACTCAACTACTTTGCTCACAGATTCATAAAAGAGGATTTTCCCTGTGAAACATGGGTGAAAGCTCCTCTAGCCATATGTATCAGTGGCTAGCTCCTTTTTGTTGAGAATACACATGAAAAGGGACAGAAATATAAGAACCTGATCTGAACCAGTAGCTAAGAGAATTTCTACCTCCTACAATGTGGAAACCTCATAGGTTATCAAAACTGCTCTGAGAAAGGACTGGGCCTGTAATAGGAAAGAAACCATCAAGTCTGTGCTCAGGAACCGTTCAAAACTTTCCAACTTCTGCTGAAGTGTGACAGCACTTCTGAAGCACCTTCAGTCTGACCTGCCCCAGGCAACTTTGGGCACACACACCAGCTGCCTCCCTCTTCAGAGGATGCCCGTGAGTCCAGTTTGTCTGAAAGATGGGAGGACCTGGACACCCCAGACCAGGTTCTATGAGAGATGACAGCTGGTTATTGGAACTGAAAATCTGAAAGCAGTAATGAACAGGATTTCAAGAATGTCAGTCCTCACTGCTGAGATTCCTAGGGAAATATAATTTATTGAAAATGTTTCAGAATTTCATGCATATCCATCAAAAGTTTGTCTATCTATGGTTTTAATAATATAGAATTTCTACTTTCATGATATAGTTGACAGTGTTCGGCGAGAAACCTTTACTTCATATTGATAATTAGAAACTTTGTAGTTCAGAATATTTTTATGCATGCTTTAACACATTTGTATTTTCAGTTCCCTGAAATTATATTTATCACATAAGCGAATCAAAACAGTCTAAAAGTAGTCAATCAATAGGAAAAAAAGGCTTCCATGAGAGGAAGCTGGTGTACCCTGTTATTGAAGGAGAGCTGTTTCAGCAGTGTTGATTTTTGTAGAGTGGGCAGAAATAGACCTGAGTTCCTTACTTTCATAAGATTTATTATGGGAAGCCATTCTTTTCTGCACCTTTATGAAAGACTTAAATACTTATTCTCTGTAGTTCTGAGACCCTCCCACCTGAAGGAGAGGGCACTTGCAGAAAGAGGCACCCACCTGCAGTGGTATCTTCTTCCACCTTGCTGATCAGGAGGATCAGCTGGTGAAGTTTATCCCAAGACCCCTGGGATCCCTGAGTCAAGGCTCCCGGAGTCACTGCAGAGCATGTCCAACTAGGACCAATGAGCTACGAGGCTAAGCAATAGATTGATTACCACCAGTGATAAGTCACCTGATAACTCTCAGGTGTTCATGCAGTTATCATTTAGGTTGAGTATGAGCTGATTTTCCTTCTTTTTTCATTGCCACCCTCCAGTTTATCACACTTTTCCTGTAGGGTTTTACACCTTCCCATGTCAGTAGTTTTCTTTTTGAATCTCCCACAATTCTATCTGTGTTTTGCTTCCAGTACCTTATTTGGTTTTAGCATGGACTTTCTCACATCTTAACAGCGATTGCATCTGCAGAACCAAGCCAGGGATGAATAAACTTGCATCAAATTTGGCTTGCAGACCACAGAACTCCTGCATGGGGGTCACAGGACATTATTTTTTGCAGCATTTGGCCTCTCTTGTGTTAAGTGAGTTCTCCGGCCATTATACTTGATGTATTCTTAGCATGCTTCTCTGAGGGAAGAGAAAAAAAATTAAAAAAAATTGTTTTCCCCTTCCTTTGCAAAGTCAAAGATACACAAACTTGGTAAAAGTGCTTTGCTTCTTGCCTTACAACTTGTATCACAGTAAGGTTAATGCTTAATACTTAGGAGCTGGTAGAGGCATTTTCCTTTCCACAGCGGTTTGTTCCAAACGGAAACTAAAGGAGAAATGCCAGCATTTCTGGCCCTGAAATTTCATGGGTAGACCTTGAGTCAGTATGATAACAGGACTCTCAGCTCTTTAAAAATCGTCGCCTCCATTTTTGAACTCTCTTTTTTCTGAAGGAACTAAGAAAGAGATTAGGCTGGAAAATATTTCAATAAAGAGCTTATGGCAGAGGTGCTAAAGTCTTACCACTGCTGTATACATTGCAGCCTGTGACTTATGACCAACTCAACATTTATCATGTTTGTCTTCCTGAGCTGTTTCTGTGACTGGCATTGCAGGAAAGCATGCCATTAATCAGAAGAAAAAAACCAAAAAACATGGATTAATCTATTTAATGGTAGCACAAAAATATTTCATTGGGCTGGTTGAAATCATGTGAATGAGAGGAGAGCACTTTGATTCATGACTCTTAAACAGTTGTTTAATATTTTAGAAACATGGATTTTTTGCAAGACAATATAGTGATTAGCAAGGAATCTGTGCAGTGTTAAAATACACTTGACAGGTAAATCAAATGGCATGACTGTATCTCATTCAGCTTTAGCCTTTGATCTAGTTATATTAGATATGGTATGTCTATCTTAAGGACTAGTTTGGGCAGTACAGCATACCCAGTTAGTCCCAGAAGCTAAGTCCAGCACACTCTCCTACTGCAGCAGTATTTAGGTGGGTATATGACCTAAGTGGTGTAAATCTGTCTCTGATACACCATGTGCTACAATCACAGTTTTACATGAAGAATGTTGATTAAAATCTTTATAAATCCATGAACGTCTACAATCTCATCTTGCTATCTTAATCATAAAATTGTTCTGAGGGCGGATTAAATTTAAAGCCTGCCTTGCATTGTGTTTTATGGTCATGGTAAAGCAATGTGCTGCTTGTATTCTACTTCTCACTATAATGCTATATAAGATATTTCTGCTATTATAGTAGGGGACATAATAAACAGCAAAAATCAATTGAGGGAGAGGGGGAGTTGGCCGCTGCTCCCAGGTGGGAGCATGCTTTGAAATCAGAAAATTGCAGCCATGTAGGCAGTGAGATGATGAAACTATCGGTGCTGAATCACAGCCTTGCCGTTTGCTTTCCACAAGGCACTGAGCACAAAGCCAGTAATACACTCTCCGAGAGGTAACTAAAGATTCTTCTCACAAACTGTGTTATCAAAAAACAATTTGTCTGACTGTGTATGCCTGGAAAATAAAATGATCCTGAGTGTTGGAGTAGTGGTACTGCTTCTAGTAGTTTAGTTAGGAATACTCGAGGGACTTCAGTTCTTTCTTTAGCATCTGTATAGTCTTAGCCTGAACAAGTTTGCCTTGGCCTCAGCTTCAGTAACTTATTACTGCAATCTTCCCAAGGACAACAGGGTCAGGGCTTCTTGTAAATGAATGTTCCCTGTGGGACCTGTAATGAAGAGACTGTTAACTAATTATCAGTCTGTTTGGAAGGCGTTCATTTTTTAATTGACCTCAAAGAATTCAAGGAACAAAAGGAATCTGAGCAAAGGTTGTTTGAGTCCGAGGCAAACAAATGAGTCCGTTTCTTTCTTGGGGTAGTTGCACAGGCTTATTGGAGTCCACCAGACATAAAAGGTTTTCAAATTCAATATTCCTTTGATTAAAATTAGGAGAGCTGTGTCTGATGGCACAATCTGTGTGTTACAGACAGGTTTCCCTGCCTTCCTCCAGCTGTCATTTTCTGTGCAAATATTGCTCCTGTCATCACTTATCAGGCCAATATAACAATGGAATTAATTTAAAACATAATCTGTTTCCTTTTAGTTTGAGTAGGAAAGTTCAATCTGTGACTTGAATGTCAGGTACAGTTTTACAGAGGCTGTTTGCAGGGCTATTATACCCCACAGAGAAGATAATTACAAAGTCAGAAGAAGCCTTAGGACTTTTTGGTTAGAGAACAGGGTTTTGTCCAACAAAATTATATTTTAATTTTTGCTATTTGAATATTGCCTGAAATGCTAAAACTCATGTTTCTAATTTTTTTTAACTGCTAAATAAGTTAATGCAGAAAATATTATAGTGCTGTTAAGTTGTTGGGTTTTTTCAAATTAAAGTCAGCCAAATTCCTTTACAGAACTGTTTTCTCTTAGCAGATGTGTCAGAGAATTGTGTAAGTGTATTGGAGAAGTATAGCTTTCTGTAATAGAAAATTAATAATGTGATCATTAAGAGTTTTCTATGCTCCTGATTTCACCAGAGAACTTAAATTGAAAACTTCAAAAAGCAGTTATTCAGAAACATCATCACCCATACTGAAAATTATCCAAATCTCGAAACAGTGGACAAAGGTTAAAGTTGAATGAGGTTTTTCTTTTAACTCTATTCATAGTGGTTTTTAAATACTCTTTTAAAATAATGAAAAATACAGAAAATTGGGAGGAAAAATTTAACTTAGAAACAGTAATCAAGCAGTTCCAGTCCTTTATAATTCTGAGAGGTAGGAAGTTCTGAAGTACCTAATCACAGAACCACAGAAGAGTCCACTTTGAAAGGAATCAGATCATCTGGCAGATCATCTGGTCTCAGGTACTGAGGGAAAGGGAGCCCAGACGGGGTTAACTAACACCCTGTCCAATCAAGTCTTGAAAACCTCCAGCACTGAGGCATCCACCATGTCCCTGGGGAGGTTGCCCCAGTGACTGATTGTTCTCACCTCAAGAAATTTCTTTCTTATGCCAAGATGAAACTTCTCCAGGTATGATTTTTATCTTTTGCCCCTTGTCTTCTCCATGTGGGTCCTTGTGACTAGAGAGGCCCCATCCTCTTTGTACCTCCCCTTAAATACTATAATATCTTGATTGGGTCCCTCCTGAGCCTTCTCTTTCTCCAGGAAAAAAAAACAACTGAGTGTTTCAGTCTTTCTTTACGCAGCAGATTCCACAGTCTTTTGATAATCCTCATGATGTTCCTTTGGACCCACTCCAGTCTACATCTTCCTTGACTTGTGGGGACCAGAATGGGGCACAGTGCTCCAGGTGCAGCCTGACAAGCACTGAGTATCATGGGATGATCATGTCTCTACCTCTGCTAGCAATGCCCCTGGGATGCAACCCAGTATCAGATTTACATCTGCTGCTGCAGGGAATTGTTGGCTCCTGTTGGCTGGGTGTGCACTAGGAGTCTCCATCCTTTTCAGCAAGGCAGCTCTCCAGCCACACAGGTGTCAACGTGTACTGGGCACTTTGGCTATTCTGTTCCAGGTGCTGGACTAGATAGGTGTCTTTGTTAAAGTTCATACTGTTAATAAATTCCACTGTTTTCTCCATAAGAGGCTGCATATGAGCAGGTCTGAAGTAAGTATTTCAAGTTTCAAAGAGCACAGCTAATGACAAAGCCAAATCACATCAATGTAATCTGCAAGATGAAGAATGTAGAATTTTTATTCTTTACTGGATTTGTGAAGCAGAGTATCTATTCTCCCCAGTCATACAGTTAGCCCTACCATTCTGTGAACAGACTACTATCAGGTGTTAAATTTATGATTAGGACAGGAACGATAAAATTTTGACTGCCTGAGAAAGAAGTGCTTGCAAAATTGCTAAACTTGCAACATAACCCATAAAAAATTCTGCCTGATGTTAAATATGTTATGTGATAATACCTCAATTTCTAATAATGTAGCCAAGGTGTTCAGGAAATTTGGTGGTTAAATTGTTGAGGGTAATGCTATATTCCATAGGGTTTACTGATCCTTCAGACTGTATCTTCTGCAAGTAGAACAAGTAACCACGTTCAGATCAGTTCTGGCATTTTGATATGCAGCAAAAGCATTTATTCAGCTTGAGAGCTGTAAGTTGCAATTTTTTAAAGACTTCTGAGTTTTGTAGCATGTTTTAAGGACACCAAACAGCAATACATCTGAATATAAAACAAGTGCTTTATAAATTGCTTTATCACACTTCAAAGCAGCATTGCTAGCAGGATTGCCAACTTCAACTGCAAAACTTGCCAATTTGGATCATGTGAAGGCAGGTGTGAGATTACAGCTGTAATAAAACTGAAATTGAATACTAGTAGCTGAATTTGTAGTAGGCAATTGATTTGATTTATATAACATAAGCCACATGAGGAGAGATATGTAGGTCAGCATCTTCAGCTGGAAGCGGTGGTTAGAAGAGTTGTGGTAGGTTGCTGGGAATATTGAGTTAATAGCTGCTCAGCCTGGCAGAATGCTGGTGCAGTGTAACTACATTCATGTCAAACTTGTTTGGGGAGACACCATTTGCAAAAAGGAAAAAATAGTCAGTTACAACCGATGCCACTTGTGCCATAAAAATTGTTGCTAAAATTAGCATAAGAACCTAGACCATATGGAGTTTCCCAGGGCAAGAACTGGTACATTAGTTATGAGCACATTTTCAGCCTGCAAAATACTTGAGGTGTGTAAATCCACAAATTAGTGATTAAACACTTCCTATGGTAATAGAACAATGTTTTACAAAATGCAAATGGTAAATGATCCAATTCAAAAAATCAGAGGAAGCACAATCAAATTAGCCTGCAGAGTTATTTCCAATCCAAACAGCCTCTTAGGTAACAGATTTGCACAAAAGAAGAAAAAAATCCAAAATAAAGCACACACCTCTTAATTAAAAATATCCAAACTAACAACAGCAACAAGAACAACAACAAAAATCAAACAAAAAAAAAGAACAAAAACATTAAACCAAACAAAAACAATCCACAAAAACTCCCCAGCAAAACACAACAAAAAAACCCCAATAAACAAACCCCCCACTTTTATGCTAAGAAAAGTGTGTCCATTTTTTTTTTTACAAGGACTGAACTAATGACCTGGCAATTCTAACATTAGAAGGAGGTTTGATAAGAACAAGCACAAAATGAGAATCATGCTTTTAAAAAGGAAAAAAAAATATTAAGCATACAGAAATTACTGTCAGAGAGTTTCCCTTTGCCATTCCCAGGAAAGCACATGAGCTTTTGTCCAACTTATGAACTTCTGGAAACTGCATCCAGTCATGGTCAGTATAAACACTGCAGGGCTTATGAGCAAAAGTTTCTAAAAGCTTTATTTTTACAAAATTAACTTGAACATCTTAGGGATGCAAAGACTCCACTGGTGTGGACCAATGGAAAGTGCTTTTTCTTTTACTTTATCTGTAGTCTGACCTGATCCTCCAATGCAGGAAAGAAAAGGAAGCAAAAATCTCAAAACAGAATATGAAGAGCTGCACAATATTGCCATTATTATTTCTTTGTACAGAAAGGCAGGGAATATATGGACAGGGAGGAGAGAAGCACTAGAAATGTGTTTCGAAAGAAGTTCATTATTGTACAGCAAAAATTTTTTATGATGGTGGGTGGCTTGTATAGATGATTTAGGAAGACATATAGCTAAGAGAAAAGGGCAATGAGGTAATGTAGAAGTTGTGAGTGTTTCTGATGAATGTGAGTTTCTACAGTCAAGAGCCTCATGAATGAAGGCATAACCAGTGAATTAAAAGGAAGAAACTTAATGAAAATACACGTATAAGAAAACAACCCAGTAGAAATCTGAATGAGTTTGTAGCAGCCAAAGTGAGAAAAAAATTTTGTAGCAAAGCAAAACTAAGACTATAAATAAATCAGAGAAAGAAAAAATGACTATTCCTCCAAAAATGGGTGTTCTGTAGAATTTAATTTGTCATAATACTCAGCATAATACAGTGTCTTAAAAAATTTAGACTCATGGCTGTTACTTACTAAGCACAGTGCCATTATGATTACTGTTAGTCCACTTTATAGCCTGACAATTCTGAAAAACAAACAGAGCCAGAAAAAAAAGAATAAGAACTTCAGATGCAGAGAGGAAAGAAAAATGAATTTTATAAAAAATCTTGGTTGCAATGGTACCAGAGAACATTATCATAATAAAAAGCATAAACCACCACTTTGACTGGAACTGGGAAAGTAGGTATTTTCAATAAGGCAAAAATCCTGGATTTATTCAGGAAAGGGGGTTGCAGGCATTATGGATGGGGTATTTTTTTATTTAATCAAGCACACAGCACTGCTTCTAATGACATAATATTTCAGCTTTACTTGTCTTTCTGACATGTAATAAAAACTCACATTACTGTTACTGAAATAACCTTTATTGTTTCTTATTATGGTACCTCCCTTACCTGTTGAATAGTTGCAGTTTCATGTGACAGAGATGTAGAGGGTAAGGCAAACATTAGTTTGCCACTATCTTTTATGTTTGACAGCAGCTGGCTCACCAGTCCCTCTATGTGTTGTTTATGGCTTAGATCTGTGACTTTGAGGATAGAGAGGAATTAATTTCTTGTGGCGAGAAGGTGTAGCAGACATGGGCAGCAATCTTTACAATATTTTGATGGTCATGGGCTATAAGTTTTTCCCAGGTTTATAAAAAGTTTTATATCATGGTTCATTTGGACACGACTGGGACTTGTAGGTAGTACTGCCAAAGCGTAACTGATAATAATAAAATGGTCCTTTCTGAAGATGTATATGTCTGAGCTTTGAAAAATTCTCGAGATGGCTAAAGGAAACCTCATGGCAGAATTCATATATAACAAACTCTTGCAGAAGAAACAAATTAAGATAGGGTGAGAAGTCAGGGTTGAGGAATGACTAAATTTCAAATTAAAAGACTTCATTAGAGAACTGAAACATAAATTAAAATAAGGTGAGGGCAAACTCAAGACTGTTTATTCTAAGCATGTGCAAACCTCTTTTTGATGCTGTCTTCAAAATGATGCAGCAGGTAAATGTATTATACCCTTGGGAAGCATAAAACTTAGGGCCTGGTTCTCCTCACTACATAGTAAGAATGGTGAAAAACAGCCTTAAAGTAGGTATAAATTCCATTTAAGTCTTCTTTATGGCTCAGCAGTGGTAGAAGGGAGCCTCTGTATAAATGAGAATCAGGTCCCCAGTATTTATTTAACCCTTGGGCTTTGTATATCATTTTATTTGCACCTTTAAGAGATTTGCAGAGGGATTTTTAATCAGGATTTGGTGCACAGAAAGCTAAATGTTTTCATTGCCTTACAAGTAACTTTAATCATACAGGCAGATAATTCTCTTTATTTCTCAAGAGGAAATGGTAGATTTTCTTCCTTTGTACAAACCAAGCTAAATGTTTCTGACACCCTCAGTACAGTGTCAATTGGAAATTCACATTTCATGTAATAACAGACCATTTTAATTTCATGAGCTGAAGAATTGGTTTCCACGTTCAAATTGTACTGAAGAAAGCAATATTGTCAGAAGAACTGGCAAGAGTGCTTCAAGAGATAAATCTATTGAATTAAATAAGAGGCTTTCATTACCTTTTACGTTGCATTTCCATATAATATAAGCATTAATTAAACTCTTCATTGCATTCTCCTATTCAGCAGAGCACTTGCTCAGTGTGACAAGAAATGCTGCCCAAAAATACCTGTGGCACCCAAACACACTCATTAAAATACACTTAAGCAGAAGGGAGGGAAGGAGAGAAAGGAAGAATGTTTTGGTGCACTTGTACAAGTGGGACCTGTCTACAGAAATGCATAATTTCTGTTCTTCAGGTTTTGACAACAAATGTATAATTTCTGTTTTACAATTTTTGACAGCTCCAATGATTTATAATAGGTCATCTCACTAGGTATTTCTCCAGGCAATTTGAATACAAACAGAAAGCAAGCAATTGTTTTTCAAATTTGAAGTATGACTCAGTGAATGTGGAAGGCTTCTTCAACATGGGAGAAAAATTTTGGTGTGAGGCAGTTTTAAAACAACTCTGCAAAGTGCGCTTCCTCTTCCCTACAAGGAATACCCAGCTATAGCAAAGTTGTGCAAGGAATACCCAGCTATAGCAAAGTTGTCCATACAAATTCGAGATGTTTCCTGCCAAGCTCTTTAAGTCAAGCCTTAAAAAGCTCCCTGGGTAGCCCACCAAAACTGAAGAGCCATCATGAATTTTTGGATCTGGCACATTTCTATCTGTATTCAAATATTTCTAATTCCTTCTTTTTTTGTGATTCCAGGGGAACATTTGAGAATCTGCCCTCAGGAATATACATGCTGCACCTCGGAAATGGAGGACAAGTTAAGCCAGCAGAGCAAACTGGAGTTTGAAAACTTGGTGGAAGAGACAAGTCACTTTGTACGCACGACTTTTGTATCCCGGCACAAGAAGTTTGATGGTAGGCTGGATATAATTTACTTATTTTCAAGGTTATGGGATTTAAAAGCCATAATATCCATAATATCCATAATAAATTCCAATGTTCTTTTCTTTACAATTAGATATCACATTTGCAGTTGTCAGTTTGGCTGAGATAAGCGTTAATATACAGCTGGTATGCTTATCAGCCTTGTGAGTATTGCCTTTAATTACAATGACATCAAGAATCAGACTGTTAAGTGCCTGCAGGCTTGGCTAATGTTGAAAAACGATATTAGATATGCATAGAGAGGTTTATAATTTTTGTCTCCTAGTTTCAAATGCAAAATTTAGGTTTGTAATTATGTTCACTGTTGCAAGATGAACTGTGGATCTCCCATGATTTTTGTTATTGCAGAGCAGTATTTGTGTAGTCTGCCTTTTTATAGCCTTAAGGCTGTTGTTTTATTCCTGCATGATTTTCTTGTGATGTACACAGACTCTAAGAGGGCTTCTGGCTTCCGAACACGAAGGCCTCAAGTTGTGTTAGAGAGAGATTATCATATAAACCATTTAAGCAGCATTGAACACATCATTTCTACCTAGAAAGAGTAGAAAATAACAGTTTGAGGGTTTTATTTCCTTGTGATCAGCCTTTATAAGATCTTTTCCAGATCAAAATTACGCTGTCACAATTTGCTAAGTGTTTGTCTTTGATAATGAACATTAAGCTACTTTTGTGGTTGTGTCCATATTTTCAAATCATGGTTTTATCTAAATATGAAATCTGTATTTGTGTCGAAAGTGTCACCTGAGCATTTTTACATATGTGTAAGTTGAAAAGGGCCTGGCATTAAGAGGTGTAAATGAGCATTGCAAAGAGGATTGCAGACCTGCATGTAGGTGGAAAGCCTGCAAATAAGTGGGTAAAGCTGACTAACCCCAGGTAACAGATCATATGCACACATTTAGGAGAGCGGTGGAAGTGTTATCTCTGTAGGTGGAAGCTTGCTTCAAAACTCTTTGGTCCCATTCAGAAAGAAGTGAAGATGTCTCTAACTCATTAGGGTAATTATGTATTATTATCCAATGAAATATATATATTTTTTTTAATATTGTGTCTCTCAATGTGACACAGACTAAAAAAATAATTATAAAAAAATGAATGGACAAAGTATAATATGAGGATGAGCTGGAGAAAAGTCTCTAACAGATCAGATACTAATGTAATTAAGAGAATGTTCTTGGAAGTCAGGGATGACTGTGCACTGCTCTGAATTGTGATGACTTCCCTTTTTAATTTGAAAGTTCCATTTTTTTATGTAGTGGATTTAAAAAATTTGCTTGTCTTCAAAAGTCTTAAAAAAAATCTAGAAGTTGTGTGTAGTATTACAAGATGAGTGTGTAAGCAGAAAGACATTTCAAAGCATCTATGGACATTCACAGGGCTTTTTTTTTTGGTAGAAGGAAACCAGGTTATCACTGGTGTTCAGTGATCATGCAGCACACTGAAAGAGCTGGGCTCATTGACCACAGAGCTCAGCCAGCACTTTGCTAATTCTTTGTCAAATTCAGGCCTTTCTATACTGCATTGAACTTAAGGACTTATAGCTTTCTCAGTAATGTGAAGTCCTGTGTCTTCATACTGATGGTAAGGTATGGCTGAAAGTTCTTTATTGGCTGTAAATGCCCCACTCTGGGATCTGCTCCACAGAAACTTGGAATTAAAGACTAAGTTGTTTCTTCTATTTTATTATTCCTGTTTTAAATGGAATTTGCAATGTGTTGTCTTACCAGAGAGCATTTGAACTTTGTGTATGTCTTCAGGATTTCAATGTTATTCTAAAGTTATTAAAAATTTGTTCACTTGTGTGGAAAAACTTCTTTCTTTCCAGAGGGGCAAAGACATTAATGGAAAAATATATTCACCTAATAGACTTTCAGAGTAAAATCATCTATATTTCTTGCAGTTTAAAATATGATGATGCTTTTCAAGATAAAGCAATGCTAAGATTGATAGCTAGGGTCTGTGTTTTAACTGTTCAAGTATAATCCATTTTTTCTTGCTTTTTAATTTGGTACTATGATTACACAAAGCAACTCTGATTCTGACATTTAATGCCATTTAAGTACACCACAAACAGCAAAACAGATACAGCCAATTGTGATGATTTTATGGAAGTTTTGCACAGTACCTGTGTTTGTCAAGAGCAGTGTATGGAAGTAATAAAAGAATATATTAGTGTCTAAGTAATGTTGAGATAGATATCAGTGTTGCTCCCTTGAGGAGTTAATTTCAACTATAGTTGCTGCCAAGCTCTTTTTTGTTCAGACATTCATATAATTTTAAGAACTCTTGAAAGGACATCAAAGGGATATCTTGTAGATTTATAAGTTTTTTTTATTGCTGTACTACACGTCTCAGGGTAATACTAAGTTTTGCATCATAAGACTTTTTAGAGGTATGTGAATTCTTGAATTTTGAGCTGATCTTCATAAGCCTTGTCTTTCTTGATTTGTTTTCTGCCCCACTACCATACACTCAAGCACAGATAGAATGATGTTATGAGTTCCATTTTGAAAGGCAATTTG